>NC_142443.1:54913970-55064852 GCF_059453495.1 Arachis ipaensis
TGTTGGTGTTGGTTGAGGCTTTGAATCAAGCTTGGTGGCTTCGTTTTGATGTTTGGTGCATTTGAGAATCGGTCAAGGTATGGTTTCGGTTTTGTTTTATGTAATATGTAATGTTTCTGGACACTTAGGCAAGTTGACCCTAAGATAGGATTGAATGTTGTTGGTGTATGAATATTTATATGTGAATTGATGATAATTGTGGGTTGTATTGGACTATTGTGGTTGAGGATGATTATTGGGAATTATGGTGTTAATGAGTATTGATGATTAGTGTTGTTGATGAGGTTGTTGGTATTTAAGAATTGATGATGAATAATGATGTTGTTGGTATTTAATGATTATAAAGGTTGATGCGGAATATTGATGTTATTGGTGCTAATTATAAATTGTGATGTTGGTTGATGTTGGTGAATGTGTATGTTGAGTGTGTTAATATGAATATGGATAATGATTGATAATTTTGAGGTTAAGTGATGAGGATTTTGAAGTAGTTTTTGATGTTTGATGTTGGTTAAAGATTATTTATGATGGTTTTGGATGTTGATGAGTAAGGAATTTGATGGTATTGAGTAGTGTAATTGGGATTATGGATGATTGAGTTGGAAAAGGAAGGGTATGGGCTTTTATGTTGTTTTGGTAATGTTTGGGTTGTGGTTGGTTTGGTTTTGAATTGGGAATTTTGGAAAAATTGGAGTTTTGAGGCCTTTGGTAAAAATAGATTTTTGGTGAACTTTGCCTAATCATAACTTTTGTCTCGATTTTCAAAATCTGATGAAATTTGTTTAGAATTAAGGATCTTTGAAAACCCTTTAAATCGATATAAAGTTTGTGAAATTTAAAATTTTGTAAAGGAAGTTATGATCATTCAAAATTGGTGTTGAAAATCTGAAATTCTACAAAGTTGTAGAATTTCAGGATTTTCTGATACGTGCGCACGCACAGCCTTGTGCGCATGCACAACCTTGCAAAAATGTTATTCTGTACGGATGCACAGACCTGTGCGTATGCACAGGTAGGGGAAAGGGCTCTGGTGGCAGCGCTAGCATAGGTTGTGCGTGTGCACATCAATGAAGGGTTACGATCTGTGCAGACGCACAGTCCTATGCGCACGCACAAGTCGGGAAGGATCGTCTATTGGGGGCACTCGTACAGCTTGTGCGAGTGAACATGCATGTATATTTTAGTACCTGTGCATACGCACACCTCTATGCGTACGCACACTTTCAAAATCTTCCCAAGCGTGCGCACGCACACCCCTGTGCGGACGCACACCCCTGTGCGGACGCACACACCCTGTTTCACAAATTTAACTTTGTTTTCAACTATTTCACCTTCCCAACAAGGTTGTAAGCTTCTATAACACCATTTTAAGGCTTTTGAACTTAATTTTGAGTATGGGGATGTGGGAAATAGGCTAAGGGTTGTATTCGATGATTATTATGAAATATTATAGAACATAGGCTTAGGTTTCTGGTGTACTGAGGATGGGTCAGTAGAGTGAAAATGAGGAATGGAAATGTTGAATTAATAGTGGTTGAGATGAGTCAAGGACTTTGAATGAGATGAAGGATCCATGATATATTGAAAATATTTTGAAAACCACTAGACTACTTTTTATTGAAACTAAGAGACGCTATGCGCCCGGGCAGGGGCTGAGGTTGGATTCCGCCTGTTCGAGGTAGGGCGGCGGCGTAAGAGCGGTGGTTCGTCCCGCTTGCGCTTAGATGTGAGGTCGGTGGTAATAGATCCCGCTCGCATCCCTTGGGATCTATAGAGCGTGCAGGCGCCGGTACCTGGACAGTGATCCAAGCACTATATCTCGGGGGTTCCCATATGAGAAAATCTGAAGGGCGACGTTTCCATGGAGATGTGTCGGGTTGGCAGTTGAACCGACAATGTGATATCACAGCCAGTAGGGCAGGCATTCATCATATGCATTTTCTATCTATTTGTATGCTGTGTTTACTTGTAATGGCTTGCCTAATTGAATAACATGCCTATCTGCTTCTTGAACTACTTGTTGTATATGAATATTATATGTGTTTTAGTTGTTTGTATTAATTGCGATTGTCTGGTGCTGAGGAGGTTACGTAGGCGGTGGTGATGGGATCGCACGGAGGTTAGGTTGGCGAGGGCTGTGGGATACAGCGGTGTGATTAGTTTTAGTTAGAATTCTCCTAAGTTTAGATAACCCGGTTTATGGTTTAAGTTCGTTATATATATTTATATGTTTTATTCTAAGCTTGAATATCTGTATGTGATGTGAAGTTCTAGGATTGCCTTCGGCGTCCCGGAGCCTTTCATCTTACATCATTGGGCACTGTTACCATACTGAGAACCTCTGGTTCTCATTCCATACTTTGTGTTGTTTTTCAGATGCAGGTCGTAATCTACCTCGGTAAGATTGCGGATATGGTGACAGAGGGGAGTACGATTCCTCCTTAGTTTAATTTATTTTACTTAGTTATAGTTAATCTCGCATCTTTTTGTATTTTATCTTTATGGCCTTAGAGGCTATTTCGAGAGATAGGTTGTATAAGCTGTTTTAATTCTAAAACTCTGTATTTGTATATTTGTAACTCGTTGGCTTAAACTCCGCAAGCTGCGGCTAGTTCCCTATGTTTATATTACTATATCTATACTTTTGTTCTATTCTCTTTGTGTACTCTTTTGATGAAGCCATGCCATTTTAGTGTACAATTTCTATCTCAATGTTCTACTAATTTAAAAATAATTAATATATAATATTAAGCTATGTGAATAAAGTTTGTATTATATTTTGTACAAATTAGTATGCATGGTTAGATCATTAAAGGTGTAACTTACAGTATGTGTATAGTTTTTTTTTTGTTTTATTTTGCTCTTCGAGGAACCAAATTTCAAAATAACTTGAATTATCAGTCATAGATATAGATGGTTGTACAATAAATTATATTGTATATAAAATAAAAGATCTCCTTACTACTTTTTTGTTCAACTTCTTTTACTCCTAACATATTTACTCATGAATTATTCAACTACCAATATGATATTCCTATCTTCAATTATATTTAATTGGATAAAATAAATGAGATTTAACAGTTTACAATCACACTGAAGTTATAATGAGATAGTCTATAAAGTAAACTGTAATAGTGAAGTTGATGTTCCAGATATAGGTTTCCCAGAAAAATCACTTTTGGCATTTGCTTTATAATCTATAATTTTTTAACTCCCTTAATTATGATGACCAATTTTGTCATGGGTTATTAGCTACATCAAGAAATTTCTAATGGTTGTTGTCAATCAAGCACACCTTACTAGACTATTAACCTACTATCAAAAAGTAATTTGTGACTAACTAAACTAAATAAAGGACCTTCCACTTATTATATAACCAATGAGCGTAGCAGTCAGTATTTCTCCATGGCAACTGTGCTCTTTAATTTGGTTTACGGCACCAACTACAATCTTGCTTTCTTTTAAATTTTGTTAATTAAACTAGCTTTAAATAGTTTCTGTATTACATCACCATTTTTCATCTTTATCATTGTTGTCATCTAATAAGGTAAAGCTATACATAAAGGAAGGAACTTTCGGTCTGGTGTTCAGAAACTAATCAATAGGCTACTAAAACTCTATATAGCTAAATAAATAATTGGTAATTATATTAAAATGTGAATTTGCTTAATAAAAGTACTTATATTTATTTATTACCTGTATCAAACGAAGTGTCTTCAGCCATTATAAAAGGTTATTTTACCAATTCTTCTCTTTTCAGCCCTCTTAAATTTGGTATAAGAGTTAATAATGTGTACTACTTCTCTACAAACACAAAGCTTATCACTTTTTCCAAATGATTTTATTTTCAAAATTTTTACTAGAGCCGATTCTAGAAGCATTGGTCGTGGCAGTAGCCTTTCTACCTTTTGGAGGAACAACTTGCTTACCACAGATTTTATCCTAGCACATTTGGAACATGCCAGAAGAAGGTGTGGTTCCATTTATATTTTAGTCTCTTCTAAAGGGCGAAGATTAGGTGCAACTTGGCTTTTCAAATTTAATATACAAACTGGAATCAGAGAAGTTGTTAATGTTCCATTCTTAAGAAACAACCAAGGCCAGTTTGAAATAACTGGCTGTGAGAATGAGAATATGGCAATTCGATAATCAACGAAGGATATTAGTTGGACTATCCTTCGTTGATTATCGAATATGCACATTGTTGGTTGACTTCGTATTTCTCAG
This sequence comes from Arachis ipaensis, assembly GCF_059453495.1. Classification (NCBI taxonomy): domain Eukaryota; kingdom Viridiplantae; phylum Streptophyta; class Magnoliopsida; order Fabales; family Fabaceae; genus Arachis; species Arachis ipaensis. The sequence continues at coordinate 54,918,198 of NC_142443.1, forward strand.
CAAGTGGCTAGTGGGATACCAATTTGTGCTGCCGCCCATATGTGTAGGGAATTAAGAATTCACATGGAATATACTTGTGGAACTAAGTAATGTCAGGTCATGGACATGAATTCTTGGTACGACCTCATTTGTTTGCTGGCAAAGATTTTATTGTGCTAAAAGAGATAACTCCACCACTTATAGAGCCAAATCATGTTAGGACAACATACATCAGAATAGGAGCTGTAAATCCAAAAACTCACGAACGTAGGATCATTAATTTCATAGATTTTTCAATTGCTGTAGTAGTTAAATCTATTCAACTAAATCATGATGCAGTTCTTCCAGTTAACGTTATCTAATGCTGTAGTTTCCTTTTCTTGTTTCTTATGCGAGCAATGTAATGTAGATTTGCCTTTTGTTTTTCTTTTTTTACTTTTGTGTTTTTAATTTTGTATGGTTTCCAGGGCAAATGGTGCACAGCAATGTGCATTGTTATCTTTTAGTGCTATACATTAATATTAGAATTGCTTTCATAATTAAATTTAGATACATGTAGTCCATGTAATTTTTTTAAATTTTTTATTCAATCATAATGAGTAACAATATAAAAATTTCAAACTCTTATCAATCAAATGAATTGATTTTACCAACTAAACTGTACGAGAAGTACTCTTAACATCTCTTAAATTAAATAATATAAATGGTAAGGTCTTAGAAAAAAAATCAATGAATAAAGATTCAAATCCTATCCTAAAAAAAATAAAATGTAGTTTCGTAGTTCTTATTACATAAAGAAGCATATCTTTAATAAAACTACTCTCTATTATTGATTTAACTAATTAAATTGTAACACAATCGATTTTTATTGTGTAACATAACTGGTTCAATAAAATTAGATATTTGATTTTGAAACTAAATATGAAACTACAGATGTTAACTAAACTTTTTCACATCTGCTATTAATTATCTCTCCAAATGCAGAAACAATTTCTCAACACAATCATATTTTTAAATTTCATATTTTAATAAAGATTGCCATATATATATATATATATATATGATATAATATATAATAATAAAAATATCACATCAGAGTTATCATTGGCTACATATCTATATTGTAAATGAAATACTGCTTCTTACAAACAGTTTAATCAGGATCTTGAAACAAAAAATATTCAAGGTTATTGCATATGAATTGTTTTTCAACTTGGACTTCTTTTTATTTTGTATAAAAAAAACGTTCACTGCTACCTAATTTTAAATGTGTAATACACCAGTGTTCTTCCACTATATAAACTTAACAAATTAACCACATAAAATAATTAAAATAAAAGTTAATAGTGATTAATGTGAGATAAAAGAGATTTTAGTGATTTTTTGTGGTCTTCACTGAAAGTTTAGTTATGTCGAATTGCTAATGTAAAAAAATCTCAATAAGCTTAGTCATGATTGAGAAACTAACATTTTGAATTATTTTCTTGCTTATAATAGATGTTTCACCTTTTATTAAACAAGCTAATTGTATGAACTTTTTATTTTCTCCTTCCAACTACTTATTTATGTTACTCTATCCTATTTTGATTATTTTTATGTAGGTCATCATCACTATTAATTTGCAATATGCAACTACATTCTTTCTTTGAAACTAACTGTAGTTCTTTTTTTTCTCTATGTAATTACTTACTTATCTTAGTCCATCCTCTATTGAATATTTTTATATACTTTGTTGCTGAATCAATCAATCAGTCAAGTGAATGCATACTAATAAATAGACAAATCAAGTACCTGACTTGCTATAGAAAGTGCTAAGACAGAAGATCTACAATCATTAATCTAAATCTCTTTACTTAGTATAATTTATTTACACTACACTTCAATCAACAAGTTGCATCAACTCCTCCTGATAGATTTGGAATTTGATGGCTTTCTCTTTCATCGAAGATATACAATTAAATATTGCTCAAAAAATAAAAGAAAGATTTGTTATTGATGACATTCATTATTATATTAAAAATAAGTTTTTCATATCTCACTTTCTGATTTTTTTTCTGACCTTCCTCCATTATATAGCAAAAATTTAAAATATGGCATTGTAATAACAGGTATGATGTCAATTCCCTCTTTTTTTATAAATATAGATATATAATACCAGCACAGTTGATAATAAGAAGAAAAACTTCATTTAATTTTTTTCTTCTATTTATGTGTTCAAATTTTGCATCAACTTTGCTCCCCTAATTAGCACCATGAGTGATGTTCTGCCAACAACACTAATGTTTCCAGAATTACTTGAAGAAATTATCCTAGCTATCTTTAAGGTTTTTCAGCCTTCCACCATTTTAAGTGCACGCCAAACATGTCGCCATTGGAGGGACAAGCTGAACTCATACAATTTCTTGACCGAGCTTTCAGAGAGGTGAAAAAATAATAGTTGCTCAATTTATGCTTGCTTTTCACAGTCAACCTCTGATACAACCTTAGCTGATTGGGTTCTTAAAATGAATGCCATTACAGGTAAGATCTTTCGACATCACTTGCCTTTCATTCTCACATATGAGGGGTAGTTTCACATAGTTGGTGTGAAAAATGGAGGTTTTTGCATTTGTTATTCTTCAATGGGTCAGGTAAGTTATTTGCTAATTTGGAATCCTGTTAGCAAAAAATCTAGAATGATACGAGACCCAATGAAGCATCACTATGCTCACTATGCTTATATATATACTCCTTTGTTTGCTATCCTGACTGTCTTGAGTATGGTATCATCCATATCTTCATTGCAGTGGAAGATAACCTTGCATGCACACTAACATTGTACATGAGCTTCACAAGATATTGGGATATATCAATTCTATGTCCAGCTTATGTGCATAAATTGCATCCCAGTTGTGCTTCAGTCAACGGTGTTGTCTATTGGGTAACCTGGCATCTTGATGAAGATAATGAGGATGATCTATATATTGTATCCTTCTTACTCTTAACCTTCATGTTTAGAAAAATTTCTTTGCCACCAGAGCCCGTCTCCCACTGCTAAACACTCTTAATTCGAGATGATCGTCTGTGTACTGCCGCAAACAATCACAATCAGTGTTTGGCAGCTTGATGATTTTAATGGAGATCTCAACTGGAGTAAATTGTTCACAATCAATGGGACGGGACCGTGCTATCTGCCAAGTATCATTATTAATCACCATCTGATTAAAGTTATGGAAAGACGAATAGAGATACTAGATGTTGATAACACGTAGTTTACTCAGTTTCATATCAAGCGATATAATACAGCAAACACTGATACAATCACGTTACAATGGGTAGAATATGAAGATATTGTGAAGATAAGATCTATATTTGCATACTATGAAACTCTATTTTCTGTGTAATATTAGAACGTGAGACCTTATAATATGCAGGTAGCTAAACTGTAGAAAATTAATCTGAATATCTTATGTTTCAAGTCAGTCTTAAGATTTAGTGACTTTGAATTTGTTTTATGGTAGGAGAACCATAGTATCCAGGATAATGCTCTTTTGTGGCTTGGAAGAAGTTGGAGACGTTAGGATTGAGATGCTTGCTAGATATGTAACCACCTTGACTTCAGCATTGAAATATCACATGTATGTGTGTTGTTAGATTTCGAAACAAAACAGTGTGTTTAAATTTTAGTATTATATCTATGTATATTGAATCTAAATGTTAGATTTCTCTACAAATTTTATTATTCTTGAATATGAGCCTTTGGATTGTTAATTAAAATTAACAATAATTAAACTCCATATCAACAAAAATACACCACTTTAAAAAAATACATGTAACCTCATGTATTATTATTATTTTTTTATTCAATCATAATGAGTAATAATATAGAAATTTCAGACTCTTATCAATCAAATGAATTGATTTACCAACTAATTTATATGACAAGTACTTTTAACATCTCTTGAATTAAATAATATAAATTGTAACCTCTTAAAAAAAATCAATGAATAAAGATTCAAATTCTATTCTAATAAAAAGGTTATTTCACCGTTCTTATTACATAAAGAAGTGGATATTTAGACAAAAATTTGTAATTATAGTTTATACCAAAAATTTAGAAATATATAAATTTAAAATAATTTTAATAATTGACATAAAAAAAGTTGATAATACTAAAATAAAATGATAATTGTCAATTAAGTATTAAGATTTGAAAAAATTGCAATAATTATTAGGAATAAATAATTCTAAACTTTAAATATCTTTGAAGTTTTAATTTTTGTATACCGTAAATTAAATTATCTCAGTATTTTTAACACTAATATATTTTAACATAGTACTCTTTTTATACACTAATATCTACTAAACATAGTACTCTTTTTCATATATGGTAAAAAAGTACTAATTTTTTATCCATACAACGTATTTATTATATCTTTAAATTTAGAAAAAGAAATAGTTATGACAAATTTAGAATTCAATTATTTAAGGACATTGATAGATATATTTTTTATCGTAAAAAATTAAAATTTATAATATAAGAAACATTTTTTTAGTAAATTTCATTAATTTAAAATAGATGACACAATTTAATGACAAGAGAGCTTTCTTAGTACTTGCATTCTATTCAGAATATTTTACATGGTACGATAAAAAATAACTATTTGACATAAACTCGTCTAATATTAATTTAGTATCGACTTTTATATAATAAAAATAGATACATACATAGATATATTGTATGACTACTCTCTATTATTGATTTAACTAATTAAATTGTAACACAACCAATTTCTATTATGTAACACAACTGGTTTCAATAAAACTAGATATTTTATTTCAAATCTAAATATGAAACTATAGATGTTAATTAAACTTTTTCACATATGTTATTAATTATCTTCCCAAATGCAGAAGCAATTTGACAACACAATTATATTTTAAATTTTCATATTTTAATAAAAAATGCTATATATAATATAATATATAATAATGAAAATATCACATCAGAGTAATCACTGGTTATATATTTATGTTATGAATGAAATACTACTTACAAATAGTTTAATTGAGATCTTCAAACATTTACTTATAGTGGATTTAATTATGTTACTAACCAAGTGTGAGATCTTTTTCCGCCGTCCCAGACTTTGGAGGCCAGACGTGTTAGTTCTAAAATTATTATTGGAATTCCAAGTTAACTTGTCATTATCAAGAAAGAAAAAAATATGTGCTCACAATTGTATATGTTAACAAGAAAGAGAAATTTCAATTTGCTCCCCACAAGAACTTCCTTCTTGAAACAATGAACCGTGCAACCATTTTGCCTGTTCACTCTGGGTAGAAATTTTTATCAAAGAATACTGAAAAACAACAGGTAACCACATGCATTCTTACTATCTCAATGTAAATTCTATTTAATCAGTTTTTTATTTAATCTTTTCTGAGACTTGAAATGAATACGTTATATCTAACCTAAATGCAATGAATTTGGAAGAATCAAGAAATGCAAAAAAGATTAGATCTGCTATAATAGGTGAGAAGAAGAGGTAACTAAATCATGGAGCACAAAAAGGTTAGTTAGCAAATGTTTTCTATTATAAATATTTTACAATTTCACTACCTCAATGCACATTTTCTTATCTAGTACTCGATGTAAGAATTTATTTTATCCAATCTTTTTTTTCTATTCAAAGATTACCATGAAGAAAATATTTCTCATTATTGGACAAATAAGAGAAAAATATGATATACGTCACTTGTGAAAAAATGCAGAACTCAGTTCACCATCGACAGAGAACTATTATCTGAGATGCATCCAGGTATGCTACTTTTTATATTCAAATTTAAATTCTTTGTTCTATATTTGTGTTATAGACAATTTTTAAGAATCTTAAAAAATATAAAATCTACAGCTTCATTCAATATAAACACATATTATCTAGCTTAATGGCTAAATCAATCTAAGTGTAACAAGAAGTCAACTACAAAAGACATCAGTGATATCTTCCTCTTTTTTTTGTTAGCCATTATTTAATATATAGATTAAGTTAGCATTGCTTCTAATAAGACGTGCTACTTATTCACATGACAATGCATATAAATCTACTTAATATATAAAAATAATCATTGTTCCAGAAAAATTATTAATGCATAATTACTCAAACTTCATAGTTAGCTTATGCTTTAGATATTGTAATGAAATCCAATTTGATGCTGTTTGCTTATTTCTTTCACAATTTTTTAATGAAAAATATCAAATATTTTTTAAATTAGATATTATAAAATACAATAAAACTTAAAAAGATAACCATAATTGTTACTTTTTCTTAATTTTATTCCTCCATTGAATTCTCACAACTAATTTTTAATGTAATAAGGACAAAGTTGTTTATTGTTCATACAAAATTAGTGTCTTATTTCCATTATAAATTTGAAGTGTTGCATTAAGATGTTTAATTTTATAATATCTGAACATTAAAACTTAAAAAACATATATCTTTTAAAGATTTTTACATTAAACTATTATTGCCAAGTACTGGAATCTTGACATTTATTTTATATTTGATAAATTTAGACATTTATTTTTATATTTTGATGAATTTATTAAATCTCTTTTTATCCTATACATTTTTATCTTTTATAATCTACATCAAAATATTAATTTTTTTTCGTAGTAAAATAATAGTGACAACTAATATCTACTTAAAAAATTTATTTAAAATAAAAAATTTTAAACAATGAATACACTTTCACTATTTTTACATTATATTTGATTTTATGGTGAAATTTATCTTAACTATCTCTACCAAAAATAATAAATAATTAATATTTTCTATACAAATTTTGTATTTAATATATTAAAATCATAATTTGTTCAAATTAAATAATCATTTTAGCTAAGCCATCTAATTAGTTCATATATATATATATATATATATATATATATATATATATATATATATATATATATATATATATATATTAGTAATACTAAAATGATTTTTCAAAAATTATAAATAATCTATCTGGCACAAGTAAACCGAACTACATTTAACAAAAATATTTTTAAATATAATGCTGTAGTTAGTAGCTAATTTATATTTAAATTTAAAAATATGTGTATGAAAATTGTTTTCATATAGTTGTTATTGCAACTTTATCGAGTTTTTCACCTAAATTATTTTTTGGATGAAATATAATTTATGTAAATTACAATTTAAATAATTACTAAACTTGCTATCTCTTTCTTCCCTTCTCTCTTTCCCCCTATATATATATATATATATATATATATATATATATTAAATTTTGCATTTATGAAAAATAATACTGTTAAAGATCTAACAATTATATATACTTCAATTTTTCAAATTTATCATTTAAGATAAAAGTCTTCCAATTAGATGATACATTTAAAAGTCTATATTTTATATAACATTATAAAAAAATATATATACATTTCTTTAACACTATTTAATATGAGAGATAATGTTCGAAGAAATTTTGATTGTTCCTCTTAATAAGACTTTAATTGATGTTTTAAAATTTTTCTCAAATATAATTTTATATGAATTGCATTTAACTTTTCAAGGAACACTTCCAACTCAAGGAAACATCACAAAAATTAGACAATCAGCAAAAATTAATGAGTCTTTTTCTATTAACTCGCATTCTGAATTCAATTGGAGATCTCAAGCAAAGTTTTCAGATCCCTGACCACCTATTCATATCACTATGGAAGGTAATTAAATTTTTTAATTGTATCTCTTACCTAGAAATGTGTATAGTATTGTAAAATTAACTCTACTGTCCTTTTTAAGATTCCAAGAAATTGGAACAACTCATTCTTTGATTTTCAACAATATTACTACCAATAATCAAATAGAAGAAATCAATTCAGCAAATGAAAGCTTAATCACCCAAACACCAATATTAGATACTCTCCGTTCAGTCAATATTTTCAATAGTCAACCATATACTGCATTTACAGCAGAAGATATTTGCACATATTCCATATTAGAATTTTTTTAAATTAGACATAATCTTCACTATTAATAACTTCTTTCACAGGTTATTTGTAAACCCCGTAAAATTAATGAATAATTAGTTAATAAATTAATTTTTAATAAAATAAATTAGAAATACGAATTTTATAGTTTAATAAGATAGAGCTAATTAAAATAAGAATTTTGACACTAATTTTAAAGGATTTGGCTCAAGATTGGGCCAAACAGGCCAAATTGATTGAACCGAGCTCGTGGGCCCAACTAACCCATCAAATTAAATAAGCTTCAGCTCATTGTCCTCCCCTTGCATGCAAAGAACGTAAAAGCTCAGCCAAGGGGGAAGAACATTCCTAACTTTCACAAACCCTTGGATTTCATTCAAATCCCAATATTTTTTCACTTCGAGCTCTGATCGCTGCACCATTTGCGGTCACGCGTCCGCAGTGACGAGCTCTACAAAGGCCAGTACATTGTAAGGTAAGGAAACCACATTCCCAGTTTCAATTTCCTCTTCTAAAATCTGAAAATGGTATGGTCTTGGGTGGTAAGATTTATGGTTAATTTGATGTTTTGAGACCAAATTGACTTGAGGAATTAGTGGGTCTTGGCTTAATTGAGGCACATACATGGTAAGGATCCTCAACTCTAGTGAATTTCTTAGTTAATTGTAGCTTTGTTATTAAAATATACATATGTGATATTATGTGTTAGGTGTGTATATATGTGATATGAAGCAAAATTGAAAATATTAGAAGCTTAATTGGGAGCTTTGGAGGCTAACTTTTGGTGGTGGAGACTTGAACCTTGCCTATTTGAGTTGTTCTTGGGTTATACGAGGAAATTGGCCAAGGTATGGTTTTGGTTTCTCGTATATAATATATAATGTTTCGTGAAAACTTAGGCTAGATGACTTAAGATAAGTTGAATTGTATGTTTGATGCATGTTGGGTGGTTTTAGTTGATGCCATGTGTGTTAAGTTATATGTGGATAAATGGGAGTGATGTTGGATGATATGAATATGGTGGATGGTTGATTTGGTAATGTGTGAATGATGTTATGTTAATAAGTAAGTTGAAGATTATGTTTAGTTTTGAATTCATGAGGTTGAAATTGAGGTATATGTATGTTAATGAGTCATGTAATGATTGAGAAGGATTGGGATTAAATATAGATTGTTTGTGGTTGGTTTGAAAACTTGGGATTTTGAATTGAGTTGAAAACGTGGAAAAAATAGAAGTTTGATGTTTTGAATGAAAACTTGATTTTTAATGAACTCCGACAGTCCATAATTGGAGCCTCAAATTTTGGATGGAAATGAAATTTGTTTCAAATGAAAGATGGTTTGTGGAAAATGGAATTTTGTAGAGGAAGTTATGGATGTCAGAAATCTTGTGCAAAAGCTAATTTTTCAAGTTACAGCAAAACCAGAATTTCTAGTTTGTTGTACGCACGCGCCCAGCAGGGGCAACATTTTCTCTTGTGCGTACGCACACCCAGTGATTTTCAGAAAACGTGCGTATGCACACTATGGTACACACGCACACACTGGGACATGCCTACTGCTGAGAGCGTTCGCACACTCTGGACCGCACACACACCTTGTTTGTTTTGGCAGATGTGCATACATACACCAGGGTGCATACATGTGTGCATATGCACACACTCTGTTTCTCTGCAATGTATATTTCTATGATTTAAACATGGTTTTGAACTTCTAAACCTCTATTTTCACCCTCTAAGACCCTAGAAATGATTATAGTGGTAGTGAAAGGGTTTGAACTAGGAAGGTGAAGTAACTTGGGGGTGAAGGAAGCTTGTGAGAAGTGAGGAATTATGTATGAGGAGTAAAAAGGTGTGGTATATATGTGATGAATATGGCCATGGCAAATGATTATGAGCTATTATAAGGGATTGTTTTATCTCGAGTCCGCTTCTCTAAAGTGCGACACAAGGAGATGGTGGAAAGTAAGGATCCCCTTCCTTGTTCCTCCTGGTATTGTAAAATTGCCCCCAGTGAGATGGTGGATGGTTAGGATCCCCTCCTTTATTCCTTCTGGCATATGAGAACGTATCTCCTGGGTAGACGCAAGGGTTGTGGTTTTGCCCCACTTGCTCTAGGTTGGTTAGTATAGAGGCTCCCCGGGTAGATGCGAGGGTGTGGTTCACCCCACTTGCTCCGGGTCAGGATGAAATGCTGTTTATCTGTCTGTGAAATGAGACTTAGATTTAAGGTTAAGTTAAGTTAGGTTTAGATACTCTTAGAAAACTACCTTTTATGGCTTCTGTTTAATACTTTAAGCTCTATAATCTGAGTGTCAGTGTTCTAGGATTGTCTCTGGCATTCCCAGTACCTTATATATTATGTGTGTGGCACCTTTACCATATTGAGAACCTCCAGTTCTCATTCCATACTATGTTGTTATTTTTCAGATGCAGGTCAAGAGGCATCTCACTAGGCGTCTGGATACCTAAGGCGAAGTGGTTATTGGGTTATTTTGTTGTGCTGTGATATATATGTACTTAGCTTTCTCTCCGCATAACTTATTATTTTTGATCCTCTTAGAAGTTTATGGAGAGGCAAGATTGTGTTTATGTACATTTGGGTTTTGGATATGTATATATATATGTGTAAATATTCTCCGGCCAGTCTTGACTTCGTGGGCTGAGTTAGGAGCTTGTTATTTTGTATTTTTGACACTCTATTCCTACTTTTTTTATCGTATGTTTAACAGTTATAGTTTTCTTAACATGCAAGTTAACTTGTTCCTTGAGCGTTGCGCTTTTATTTCGCGATTTTTATGTCCCCTATTCTTCAAGGCTCCTAGCATATTACAATCTTTCTGTTGTTACATGTATACATTTTATTTTAGAGGTCGTAATACCACACTACCTCTGTTTTACGACTTAAGCATAAAGCTTTGTGTGGTAGGTTGTTACATTATGGTATCAAAGCAATTCATTCTTATAGAGCCTGAAAGACGGACTGATTGTGCTTCTGTGCATTCTCTGTATATGTGTTTATGTGCTATTAGGATATTTGATTGATATATATGGCATAAATGTTTGTGAGAATGCATTTGAAACTTTAAGAATTAGACCTGCGATATTGAGACTGATAAACTTAATATCACTTGTTTGGTGTATATAGGGACCAGATGTCGACTCGCGGACGCGGTCGCGGACGAGGTAGAGGTAGGATAGGCACTGTTACTCCTAGCTCGGCGGGGACTGATCCAGTAGACTTTATGGCTGCACTGGAAAATATGGCTACAGCTATGCAGGCGACAGCCGAGGCACTGGGTAATCAGATAAACCAGGGTAATCATGGGAATAATAATAATAAGGACGGTCCTATGACACTTGATACATTTCTGAAAGTTCACGCTCTGACTTTTAGCAGAACCTTAAATCCCACTGATGCAGATAATTGGATTCAGGCTATGGAAAGGGCGTTGCATGCTCAACAATTTCCTGAAGAACAATGGGTTGAATTTGGAACTTATCAGCTGCAAGGTGAGGCTTAGTATTGGTGGCAAGGAACACGACGTATCCTGCAGTCTGATGGTGCTGCGATTCCTTGGGAGGTCTTCCGAACAGAATTCTATAAGAAATACTTTCCTAATTCAGCCAGAAATACCAAGGAACTTGAATTGATGCAGTTAAAGCAGGGACAGATGACTGTTGTTGAGTATACTAGTAAATTTGAGCAGTTGTGTCGCTTTTCTCACATCTGTCAAGGTGCGACTGAAGATTTTGCTGAATGGAAGTGTATTAAATATGAGGGAGGTCTTCGGAGTGATATTCAGAGCTTCGTTGCTCCAATGGAGATCAGAGTATTTTCTGAATTGGTGAATAAGAGTAGGGTGGCTGAAGATTTTGTGAGAAAGGCGGCAGCAGAAAAAGGAAGTTTGAGGGTGCCTTTTCAGAGGCCTTCAGGGAGGAACTTTGCTCTGAGAGGTAGGAATTTCAAGCGTGAAGGCTTTGTTCCACAGCAGAGTCAAGGCCAGAGTAATTACAGAAGGCCGAATACTAATGTTAGAGGTGTGAAAAGTATCATCTTGGAATTTCCTGCAGATTAGGACTTGGGGTATGCTATTTCTGTGGACAGCCCGGGCATATGGCCAATAATTTTCCAGAGAAGAAGAAATATGAGACTGGTAGGGTACAGCAGCCGGAGAGAGTATATACCACTTCTGCAGTAGGTGCTGAAGGATTTGAGACACTGATTAGAGGTAACTGTGAAATGGCTGGCAAAATCTTAAATGCTTTATTTGATTCAGGAGCAACTCATTCATTTATTGCATTTGAAAAGGCTAATGAGTTAGGATTGAGAATGGTGGTTTTAGGTTATAATTTGAAAGTGCATAATGCTACTCATGAAGCTATAGTGATTGGAATAGGATGCCCGCAAGTTCCATTTCGAGTACAACAGCGTGAGTTTATGCATGATCTGATTTGTTTGCCAATGACTGGTCTTGATCTCATTTTAGGATTGGATTGATTATCCAAGAATCATGTTTTGCTTGATTGTTCTGAGAAGTCAGTAAAGTTTATCCGGAAGTGTCAGAAGCACCGGTTGTGGTGAATAGTTACTATTTGAACTCTATGATAGTAAACTGTTCTGGAACTGAATGTCAGGGTATTATGTCATTAAATGTGGGAGTATCAGGTGATGATAAGAATTTAGAGCAGATTTCGGTTGTATGTGAATTTTCATATGTATTTCCGGATGATATTAATGAATTTCCACCTAACTGAGAGGTTAAATTTGCAATTTAGTTGGTGCCTGGAGCCAGTCCAATTTTAATTACTCGTTACAGGGTGTCACCTTTAGAAATGGTTGAACTGAAGGCTCAACTAGAAGATCTGTTAGGTAAGCACTTTATTTGATCAAGTGTTTCTCCGTGGGGAGCGCCAGTGCTACTGGTAAAGAAGAAGGACGGGAGTATGTGCTTGTATGTCGATTATCGGCAATTGAATAAGATCACTGTGAAGAATAAATATCTGCTACCTAGAATCGATGACCTAATGGATCAGTTACAGGGTGCTGGTGTGTTCTCTAAGATTGATCTGCGATCCGGGTATTATCAGATAAGGGTTAGAGATGAAGATATTCTAAAAACTGCTTTCAGGACACGTTATGGTCATTATGAGTATACAGTGATGTCTTTCGGGTTAACTCATGCTCCAGCAGTATTCATATATTATATGAACGGAATTTTCTAGCTGTATCTAGATAAGTTTGTTATTGTCTTCATTGATGATATTCTTGTTTACTCTAAGACTGAAGAGGAGCACGCTGATCACTTGTGAATTTTACTGCAAATTCTGAAAGACAGGAAGTTATATGCTAAGTTATCTAAATGCGAGTTCTGGAAGGGTGAGGTAAAGTTTCTCGGTCACATGTGAGTAAGCAGGGAACAGCCGTGGATCCTGCTAAGGTGGAAACAGTAATGAATTGGGAGCGACCAACTTCAGTGACAGAGATCAGGAGTTTCTTCGGTTTGGTGGGGTACTATCGGAGATTCATTAAGGGATTTTCACAGTTCACCTTACATTTAACTAAGTTTACTAGGAAGGATACGCCTTTTGTCTAGACTCCAGAGTGTGAGGAGAATTTTCAAGCATTGAAGCACAGGTTGACTACTGCACCCGTGTTGGTATTGCTTGAACCGAGTGAACCGTTTGAAGTGTACTGTGATGCATCACTGAAGGTTTTGGGATGCGTCCTGATGCCGCACCAGAATGTTGTAGCATACGCCTCATGGAAGTTAAGGCCGCATGAGATGAACTATCCGACTCATGATTTAGAACTTGCTGCTGTTGTGTTTGCTTTAAAGATCTGGAGGCACTATCTCTCTAGCGTTAAGTTTCATATTTTCTCAAACCATAAGAGTTTGAAGTATCTTTTTAAGCAGAAAGAGTGGAATATGCGTCAGAGGAGGTGGATAGAGCTTCTGAAAGATTATGATTTTGAATTGAATTACCATCTAGGAAAAGCGAACGTTGTGGTGGACGCCTTGAGTCAGAAGTCTTTATATGCAGCTTGGATGATGCTACAAGAAGAAGAGTTACTAAGGGCATTTCAAGGTTTGAATTTGGGAGTTAGAGAAGAATTTGGAATTCTGTGTTTGAATCAGTTGCAGATTTCAAGTGATTTTAAATCAGAACTTCTAAAGGCTCATCGAGATAGTGAAGCGTTACTTAAGGTATTGCCAGTAGTTGAACAGAGAAAATGGTGGAGAGTGTCAGAAGGTCAGGATGGTTTGTGGAGGTTCAAGAACCGGATTGTTGTACCAGATGTTGGAGACCTGCGACAAAGTATCTTGAAGGAAGCTCATAAGAGTGGGTTCTCAATTCACCCAGGAAGCACCAAATGTACCAAGATCTGAAAGCAATGCTCTAGTGGCCAGGAATGAAGAATGATGTGGCATTGTATGTATCTAAATGTTTAACGTGTCAGAAGGTTAAGATCGAGCATCAGAGACCATTAGGAACCCTTCAGCCTTTAGATATTCCAGAATGGAAATGGGTGAGTATCGCAATGGATTTTGTGACAGGGTTGCCTAGAACCCGGTCTGGTTGTGACGCTATTTGGGTGCTTGTGGACCGACTGACAAAATCAGCTCACTTTCTTCCTATCCAAAAAAGTTGCACAATGGAAGAATTAGCTCAAATGTATATCAAAGAGATTGTTAGGTTGCATGGCGTGCCTTCTACCATTATATCTGACAGAGATCCTCGTTTTACATCAAGGTTCTGGGGAGCTTTTCAGTGTGCATTTGGGACTCAGTTAAGTTTGAGTACTGCATATCACCCTCAGACAAATGGTCAGTCAGAAAGAACTATTCAGACCTTGGAGGATATGCTAAGGGCTTGTGTTTTGGACCAGCCGGCGACCTGGGATCGGTATATACCATTAGTGGAATTTGCTTATAATAATAGCTATCATGCGAGCATCGGAATGGCTCCATATGAGGCTCTGTATGGCAGGAAATGTCAATCTCCGCTATGTTGGTATGAAACTGGAGAAAGAAGTTTGTTAGGGACTGAGATGATAGTTGAAACTACTTAGTATATAAAGAAGATTCGTAGCTGAATGCTTATAGCCCAAAGCCGGCAGAAGAGCTATGATGATCAAAGGCGAAAGCCTTTGTAGTTTGAAGAAGGAGATAATGTTTTTCTGAAGGTTACACCAACCACTGGAGTGGGAAGAGCTATTAAGACTAAGAAATTGAATCCCGTTAGACATCCCAGATTGTATTTTTGATCCAGTGATCACGTTTTGGGGGCTGGCCTCTCGGCCATGCCTGAACCTTTCACTTATGTATTTTTCAACGGTAAAGTTTCTACACTCCATAGATTAAGGTGTGAAGCTCTGCTGTTCTTCATGATTTAATGCAAAGTACTATTGTTTTCTATTCAATTCAATTTATTCCGCTTCTAAGATATCCATTCGCACCTAAGAACATGATGAATGTGATGATTATGTGACGCTCATCATCATTCTCACTTATGAACGCGTGCCTGACAAACACTTCCATTCTACATGCAACAAGCTAGAATGAGTATCTCTTAGATATCTAATACAGAGGACCGAGTCCGAGATATTAGAATCTTTGTGGTATAAGTTAGAACCCATGGATGGCCATTCCTGAGATCCGGAAAGTCTAAACCTTGTCTGTGGTATTCCGAGTAGGATCTGGGAAGGGATGGCTGTGACGAACTTCAAACTCGCGAGTGCTGGGCGTAGTGACAGACGCAAAAGGAGGGTGAACCCTATTCCAGTATGATCGAGAACCTCCAGATGATTAGCCGTGCCGTGACAGAGCATTTGGACCTTTTTCACAGAGAGGATGTGATGTAGCCATTGACAATGGTGATGCCCTATATAAAGCTTGCCATGGAAAGGAGTAGGAAGGATTGGATGAAGACAGTAGGAAAGCAGAGGTTCAGAGGAACGAAAGCATCTCTATACACTTATCTGAAATTCTCACCAATGAATTACATAAGTATTTTTATCTTTATTTTCTGTTTATTTATTATTATTATTCGAAAACTCCATAACCATTTGATATCCGCCTGACTGAGATTTACAAGGTGATCATAGCTTGCTTCAAGCCGACAATCTCCGTGGGATCGACCCTTACTTACGTAAGGTTTTATTACTGGACGACCCAGTGCACTTGCTGGTTAGTTGTATCGAAGTTGTGACAAATTATGAATTAAGATTAGAGCACCAAGTTTTTGGAGCCATTACCAAGGATCACAATTTCGTGCACCAGTGGGTAGGATGTAAACACTCTTAAATTAGTAAATAATTAGTCGATAAATTAGTTTTAATAAAGAAGATTACAAATACAAAAAATAATATTAAATTAGGATAGAGCTCATCTAAACGAGAATTTTGACACTAATTTCGAAAAAATTGGTCCAAGATTGGACCGAACGGTCCTAACCGGTTGAACCAGGGCCAAACCGGGTTGTGGGCCCAACCAGACCAACAATTAAAAAGAGCCACGGGCTCTTCTTTCTCTCCATTTCCTCATCGAAGCAGCAAGCCTTCCAGGGAAGGAAACCATGTTTACGGTGAATTCAATTTCCTGTAACTTCTCCGTCCGAGCTCCGATCGTCGCACCGTTTGCAGCCACGCGTTCACCGCAACGAGCTATATGTTTCTATCGGAACAATTTCATAGGTAACTTATTATTTCACACTCAGCCTCCTCTTCCCCCAATTTTTGAACTATTGAGTAGGAAAGTTAAATTTCTTTGATTTCTGATGTTTTAGGATCCAATTAGCTTGAGGAAAATGTTCTCTCTTGCTTATGTGAAGCTTGGGTAAGGTGAGGATACGATATTTTAATCTCATTGAATTTGAGCTTTGAGTAATAAATTGGATATATATGTGTTATAAATGTGTATTAGGTTGAAAATAAATAACTGGAGCTTGAAATTGTGAATATTGGAACTTGGAGGAAGCTGAGCTTAGAGTTTATTGAATTTTGAGGAGCTGCCTTGGTTTTAAATAAATTGATTTGGTCATTACGTGGAAATCGGCCAAGGTATGGTTTAGGTTTCTTGCATTTAATATATAATGTTCTATGAAAACTTAGGCTAGATGGCCATAGGATAAGTTAGAATGCTGGTGTATATTGAATGTTTAGGAATTTGTTGATGAATATGTTTGGTTACTGCTTGTTGGATAATTGATAATTTGAATATATGGTGGAGATTATTATTTATGTTGATGATGGTAAGAAATATGGTTGGTTGGTTGATTATAGGTTTACAAGAACAGTGACTAAAAGCTTAATGGGATTGTTGAGGAATGAATTGTTTAGTGTTATTGAATGGTAGTTGATAGTTGGTGTAAACTTGTGTTGAGTTTTGTTTTTGTTATATGGTGTTAGTGTTGGGTTTGGCAAATTTAACAAGGAAAGGAGTGATGTTTTTTTATTGAAAATTGAGGTTTGGATACTTTTGAAAACGTTGATTTTTGTCTGGACTTCGGTGGGCTATAACTTGGCTTCTGGAACCCCAAATTGATTATAACTTATTTCTATTGAAAATTTGGTTCGTGAAGTTTATACCGTTCGAATAATGGAAGAAAAATGATTTAAAACAATTAAGTTATGGCCGTCGAAAAATTTGGTAAAGAATATGTGGATATGCAGGTGGTTTTCCCTGACTGTGTAGCTCTCTGTTAACTCTTTTTTTTTGAAGAACGCATGTCCACATGTACGCGTGGCCCACGCGTATGCATGGCACGAAAATTTGGTGATGCGTACGCGACCGGTTCCATTCACACACGTAAGGTAATCAAGTATGTCCACGTGTACGCATGACATGAAGTTTTCACCCACGCGCACGCATGACAAGAGACGCGCGCGCGAGCTGCATTTTCACACTCCCACGCCTTTTTCCAGCAAAATATGATTTTTGAGGTTTTAAAACCTATTTCAAACTTTTAAAACTCTATTTTCTTTCCTTTGGTCATAAATAATAGTGTTAAACCTGATAATCAGATGAAGTTAGAAAATGAGGGTAACTTGAAGGTGAAGTAAAGTTGAAAAGTGATGAGTTGATTATGAAATGTTACGAGTAATCATATATGATACTTGGCTGGATATTCAAATGAATGATTATGTATGATACTTGGCTTGGATGATTAAATGATCTGAGATACGAGATTTCCTGGATAAAGTACCGTGGCTTGCTACCACGTGTACTAGGTTGAAAACTCGATACTCTGTTGACCCTACGACGTAAGGGTGACTAGACACTATAAATTCCTGGGAATGTAACCCCCATTGAGAAATATTGATTATCTGAGAAAAAGCTATGCATAGACTCTTGGGGATGCACGTCGAGGGACAGTCTAAGGTTTTCGAACTTGTCGGGTTTGCTGGATAACCGACAGATGAGCCTCATCAGCCACAGGACAGTCATGCATCATATGCATATTACTTGAATTATTTGCTTGTGCATTAACTGGGTGTGCCTAAGTGTACTTGCCATGCTATATGTATATTTGTTACCTACAGTATTTGTAACCTTCTTGTGTTTACCTTTATCTGTTTATCTATTTGTGAAATGCTGACGGAGATGGATGTATGGAGTTATAGAAGTATGGGACTTAGATTTAAGGTTAAGTTAAGTTAGGTTTAGATACTCTTAGAAAACCACCTTTTATGGATTCTGTTTAATATTTTAAGCTCTATAATCTGAGTGTCGGCGTTCTAGGATTGCCTCTGGCATTTCCAGGACCTTATATATTATGTGTGTGGCACTTTTATCATACTGAAAACCTCCGGTTCTCATTCCATACTATGTTGTTGTTTTTCATATGCAGGTCGAGAGGCATCTCACTAGGCATCTGGATACCTGAGGCCTCACTAGGCATCTGGATACCTGAGGCCTCACTAGGCATCTGGATACCTGAGGCGAAGTGGTTACTGGGTTATTTTATTGTGCTGTGATATATATATATATATATATATATATATATATATATATATATATATATATATATATATATATATATATATATACTTAGCTTTCTTTCTGCATAACCTATTTCTTTGATCCTCTTAGAGGTTTATGGAGAGGCAAGATTGTGTTTATGTACATTTGGATTTTGGATATGTATATATATATGTATAAATATTCTCCGGCCAGTATTGACTTCGCGGGCTGAGTTAGGAGCTTGTTATTTTGTATCTTTGGCATTCTATTCCTACTTTTATTATCTTATGTTTAACAGTTATAGTTTTCTTAACACGCAAGTTAACTCGTTCCTTGAGCGTTGCGCTTTTATTTCGCGAGTTTTATTTCCCCTATTCTTCAAGGCTCCTAGCATATTACAATCTTTCTGCTATTATATGTATACATTTTATTTTAGAGGTCGTAATACCACACCACCTCTGTTTTATGACTTAAGCGTAAAGCTTTGTGTGGTAGGGTGTTACATAACACCCTTACTTTTAACACCTCATGATCATACTAAAAGTTCAGGGGTTACTTATCTCTAATCCTTTAATACATAGATTTATTCAAAATTTCTTAATATACAAGTCCTGCCCCTCTAAAATCTCAAAATGACAAATGACGAGGGGTAAAATAAAATCTAAGACAAAATCAGATACAGAAATGTAAACATATATATACATAAAGCTCCGTAGTTCGATCGCGGCTTCGTACCAAAGCTTCTTAAACCTGTCGCTGAAAAAGAAATTCTATAGGGGAGTGAGAACATCATCCTCGAAAGGGTTCTCAGTAGAGGGTTTAAGAATTGTTATAAGAAGATACGTATAAAGAGAAGAATTCATTTCAAGGCAGTGATTATCGTTCGTCCTATAAATCTTTTAAAAACCAACGGCAAATCATCAAAAACCTTTTTAAAGAAACAACAATTAATTTTCTAGAAAGCTAAAACCTTTCTTTTCTTATAAGAAAATCTTAACCAGTTTCCTAGACTGTATGAATAACCAACCTGTTCTAAGCATAGATTCCTTAAGTCTATGCTGAACCAGCTTGATTTTTCATACTTTACTAATAAATCAATTAGGAACTAATCACAACCTTCAGCCCACCACATAATCAATCAACACAATCATCATTTCATCACCAATAATCTCAAAAGTACCACATCAAAGCAAACACAGGCAAAACAGACAAGAAAATACAAGTATAGATAGCAGTTACAGCAAATAGCTCAAATAGCAGTTAATAACAGTTTAGCAATTAGGCAAACCAAAATAAATTCAAACTCAAGCAAAGCATACAAATGCATATGATGCATGCCTGTCTTATGGCTAATGAGCTCATTTTTCAGTTATACAGCCAACCCAACATGTCTTGGTAGCTAACTATTGGATAGTCCCTCTGTGCGCGCATCCCCAAGCTAAAAAAAATAATATCCATGGAGTCAAACTCCAAGCTCAATAATATAATATTCCATGGAGTCAAACTCCAAGCTCAAATATAATATTCAATATCCATATATATATGCATGCCCATGGGGGAACCCGGGGAGTTAAAGTGCCCGGTCACATCTTGCGACAGAAGGTCAACAGAGTATCGAGTCTCAACCTAGAGCAAGTGGTGGCAAGCCACTGCGTCTACCTAGGGAAACTCATGTCTCAGATAGTTCAAATTCATAAGCCATATGAATATCTCAATCATAATTCATATATATCTACATCATTCTCAATATCATTCAATTCACTCAAAAATCATATTTTAGAATCAATCCACATCATTCTTTATTCAAATTCAGTCATTATCATTCCTCCCACTCAATTCATCAAAAACTTCAAACTCAAAACGTAATCATTTTCCTAATAACTCAAAACCAAATCAGCCCAACAGTTTCTCAAACTCTTTTCAACAATTCCAAACCCAAGTCATTCCATAATATAATATCCTCAGCTTCAAACTGTAATGACCCAATTTCTGGTACGTGATGATCATACTAGAAACTAAGTGCTACCAACTTGTCTACCTAATTATTATCTATTATTTATTATATGAGCCTGATTCGTTGTTAAAAGCTTTGTTATTTTACGAGGTACTTTTTTTAAAACGTTTGGATTAATAAATAGAATCATTCATAATCAATTCACAACTGATAATAGATAAAACAGTTATAAACAACCACACATAAATACATTACAAGCAGTTGACAATATTTGGTGATCCAGCCTTTATTAGAGTAAAGACTTTTAGTTAGAACACCCCTAGATATAGCTAGATAATAACTATATACATATATATACATACAACATCCCAGGCCCTGACCTGTTCAAGAAGTCCCTAAGCTGGCGCCCAGGCTAGCCTAGACTCTATACTCACCTAGTCCTTCTAAACTACTAAAGCAAGGGAAAGTACGTTCTAAGTCTTCAAAACTCATGTCAGGTGGAACGTCATTAAAAGGTGGAACAACTTCTACTACTCCTCTGCACGATCAGACATTGCCATATGACGTCTCTCTGGTACCTCATCAAGTAGCCACACAATAGGAGTCTCGTACACAGGATTTAAGTTAAAGTTCACGTACAAACGGGGTGCAGACATTGGCTGGTCTCATAGTATATACATATAAATAGAGAACGCGATTCACCCTAGACTCAGAAGACTACCTAGAGTGGAATCCTTTTTGCGAACGGTCGTCAGTGAACTATGGAAGGGTACTCATGCTTCCATCTGAAGGGAGAAGGGGGAAAGAAGGGGTAAGAACTGGGGAGTTCTTAGTAGGGCCGGGGTTATTAGTTAAGTTCATTAATTCCTTGTTGTTTAGCAAACGAATAGCAAAATACCGAGAAACAGTAAATAGAATATACAGATAAATAGAGAAAACAAAAAGTAGAACACAAACAAAAGATTACAAGAAAATAAAACACAAATACAAAGAATAGAATACAAACAAAGAAAGCATACATTCATTCAACAATCATAACAGAGAAAATGCACAACCAAGTATGATGCATGTCTGTCCTATGCAAGCCATGAGCTCACGTGTCGGTTTACATCCTGCAGCCCGACATTACCTCGGAACAAGTCCCAGATATGGTTTTCCTTTGTGTCCTTAGTACATACGTGTCGGTGGTAAGAATATCACTCCTTCGTGACTACCGGCAGTCGGCACAAAGATCGACCCTATAATATATGCACAAGGGAAAACAGTGATCCTTAGTTTGTGGGCGTCCCCGAGATCAACACACAAACAAAACAGAGATCCTCAATTTGTTTTTTTCCCTGAGATCAACATACAACAAAACAGAGATCCTTAATTCGTGGGTTTCCCCGAGATCAAAGATTATCAACAGTTCATGGGTTATTCCCATAATCAATGATTATCAATTCGTGGGTTTTTCCCGCACACGAAATAGTTAATAGTTCGTAGGTTTCCCCGAGACCAAGGATCATTCAGTTCGTGGGTACTTCCCGTATTTAACATTATCAGTTCCTGTGTTTTACTACTCTTCTCTCTCTGTCTCTTTACTCTGCTCTGATTACTCTTTTCTCTGTAACTATATTACTCTTTTTCTCTTTACCTCTTTACTCTGGTTTAGTTACTCTATTTTTTGTGTTTCTCTACTCTACTCTGATTTCTCAGCTTAATGTATGTATTTAAAGCTTATTTAAATTTTGGTATGAATAGTTAGCCTTCCCCAAGTATAGGTTCATTAATTCTATACTGAAACAATTTAAGTTTTCATATTATACCTAACCCTAGGCGCAACTTAAGAACTAACTATGTTGCTCTTAGTTCATTCACTAATCTCTGTTGTTTTCTGTCATTAAAACTTTACGGACTTTTTCTCCAATTTTCATCTCTTCTTTAACTTTTTATCTTTCCTTTATCTTTGCCTCACTAACATGTTATTACCACTCCCTAAGTGTTTTATGAAGGTAATTATGAGATTTTGAGCTTAAAGCTGTCTTTCTAAAGCTTTTACAGAAAACAGCCTTTTCCGTATTATTTTATTATTTTTATTGAAATATTATTTTTAATTAAATATTATTATTTAATATTTTATTATTATTTATTATTTTATCATTAAATTTTCAAAAATTACCCCACTTTAACTTTTAACCTTTAAAATTCACTTTTTACCACCCGTAACTTTTAATATTTCTACTTTAACCACCCTAACTTACAGAAATTACAAAATAACCCCCCAAACACCAAATAAATTACCCCCTTGCCCTTTTCAAGATCTAAAGCCTGTTCTTCCATGTTCTTCATCACACTCAAAGTGTTCTTCGTGTTCTTCGTAAATTCTTCATATTCTTTTTCTGTTTTTACCCATTTTTCAGTCTTTTCAGCAACCAATTTTTACCATAATTCATAATAAATTCCCAGCCACTAAAATCCCATATTTTCCACATGATTTTAACACAAATTGAACCCCAATTTAGGGCCTAGGGTTTCAGTTTCCATCTGCACTCAAGAACACAAATTCATAGCTTGAATTTCATCAAATTTTATCAAATTTTCATCAAATTTTCAACAAGAATCACTCATATAAATAATCAATTTCAAGCACAGCCAAACCATATCATAATTACAAAACTCAAACATAATCAATCAAGATTAAATTCGTCAAACCCTATCTGGTTTTGCTGCTCCTAATTCGGTTATGTCCTTAGGTGGTCCTTAAGCACTTTTTCCTCTTAAATCACATCAAGAACAACTTTAAATCCACAAACCCTCAACTGACCAAATCTCTCTCAGCATGTTAGGAAGGGATATCTCACCTAAGGAAGAACATCAAGAAAACACATGTTTAAGCATGTTTCTTTGAAACTGAAGCAAAAAGGGAGATGGTGCAACCAACTCACCTTGATTCCAGCCTTGATAAGTCATATGATTATGTAGAGAAAAAATAGAGGATAATTTTGGTCGGATTGGAATTTTGATTTGAGTTTTAGTTCAGCAAAAATCAAGCTTTGAAGATTTATGAACCAAGAACTTTCTCTCCTTTTTCTCTTGATGATTTTCGGCCACAATGAGCAAATGATGTAGCCTTGGGGTTTTGGGGTGTAGAGTGAGTTGTGATTGGTTGGCTTAGAGGTGGGTTAAAATAATATTAAAATATCTCAGGTGTATAACTACTAAAACTAGATGTATCGGAACACTTGTAAAAACATTTCTAAAAATTATTTTGAGCTACTAGCATAAATGACACTAGTAACATATTTATTATGAGAATAGAAGATGTATGATGAGGCATTAGCATTGATAAAGTCATCAAAGAGTGCTGGTGCTAAGCTGCATTAGTAAACTGTGAACCCGGTTAAACCGATTTCCTGTTTTCAACTAAAACAGACCAGGTAACCTTATAATATCATTCAAGCATCTTATAATACTAATATAATGATAATATTATACTATTATCTCTCTTCTCTCACGAATCGAGTCCAGTTTGTCAAACTGAGACTATTTATGGAAACCAAAATCAAAACTCCTAACCGATACGGTTCAAAAACTAGGTTCTCCGTGATTGCATTCTCGGGCTTGTCTCAACTAAGGTCCTGACTTAAAGATGACATAATGACAATGAGGATTGAGATGCTTGATGATACAACAGAGGTGTTCCCTTTACTGATCTTCCGGAGAAATCCGTGCCTTCAGAAAAGATCTCGCGTACTCGAAAAACGGGGTTGTTACATTCTACCCTCCTAAAAGAAAATTTTGCCCTCAAAATTTCAGCCACATGCAAGAATCCATCTTCCAGCGATCTATTTCCTTCAAGCCATCCTGACGAAGAGATCGGTCCGTTCCTTACGGCATCCAAGTCTCACATAGTCATAGCCATGGACATCATAACAGCTATGAAGATAGCTATGGCTTACATCGATTCGTCGTTCGGAGCTCGATTAAACCATGCCTATTCACAGTCATTGAGGTCTTATCCGCACCAAACAAACAACATTAAGGTGATCAGTCTTAATATCTCAAGTTAAGCACGAACATTCCCAAAATGATCGCTTATAGACATTCGCTCATACCCTAACACCACCATAACCTCATCTAAGATAACAGAACAGCGACAAAAGGACTTTTCGGAATGGAAAGCTTACTACAACTAAGAAGCAGCTGAACCAAGTTTTGGCAGGGCGGTTCAACGGCGGAAAAATGGCGATGGAGCACAGATCCTTGAACGGCAGTGGCGCAGGACACAGCTCCTCCTCTCAGAACTCGACAGTGATGTGTGAAGCAGCACCCCTTCCTCCTCTTCTTCGTGGTGGCTCTAACGGCGGCAACAGCAACACCGTGCTCTACCACGCGTGCTTTCTCCCTTTTTGTGTCTCTCTTTGCCCGATCTCTCTCTCTCCTCTTCTGGTGTGCGACGGCAGCGACTGATGGCAAGCTGGGCACGTTGATGGCACGAGGAATGGCGACGATGATGGGCTTTGCTGCTGTGACGCAATGCGACGGTGGCGTGATACAACACTATTTCGTGGTACATTTTGTGCTTAATTTAGGGGATTTTATCAAATTTTCTCACATTTATTCAATGAAATAGCATGGTTTTATGACTTTCTCTTAATTTGTGCTTAAGTGTGAAAACATGCTTTTTAGGCCTTTAATTTGCTAATTTTAATTCACCTTTGATTCTACTAGATGCGTTGATGTGTTTGTTAGTGAATTTAGGTTGAAAAGGATAGGAATGGATCAAAGGAGTGAAGAGAAAAGCATGCAAAGTGGAAAACTCATGGAAAATCAAGGATTTGAAGTGCATTCATTGACGTGCGTGCGTGACAGACGCGCACGCGTGGAATTGAAGTCGCCAGACGACGCGTACGCGTGACATGATGCGTACGCGTGGAAAGCAAAAATGCCAAGCGACGCATACGCGTGACCCATTTGTACACGTCGTAGCACGCACGTGACCTCATTAAAGTGAAAATGCTGGGGGGCAATTTCTGAGCTTCCCAGACCCAGATCCAACTCATTTCTGAGCCTACTACATGCAGAATTCAGAGGGAAAGCAGGGAGTTTTAGTTTTCATGATGCTTTAGTTAGTTTCTAGAGAGAGAAGCTCTCTCTTCTCTCTAGAATTGGGTTAGATGTAGAATAGGATTTCTTAGATCTAGGTTTAATTCATGCTTTGATTTACTTTTCCTTTCTAATTCCTTGTTCCTTTACTTTTGCTTTCCTAGTTTAGCATTTTACTCTTTGTATTTATTTACTTTGTTGTTGATGCACTCTTGTTTCTTCTATTTTCCTTTTAATGAAATTTATGTTTTGTGTTCATTTATTGTTAATTTGAGTTATTGTTGTTAGTTCCTTGCTATTGGTAGTTGTAAATTTACTTTTCTTGCAATCTTATTTTGCCTTCCTTTTATGCCTTCCAAGTGTTTGACAAAATGCTTGGAAGGATGTTAGAATAGATTTTTGTGTTCTTGGCTTGGGATGGTAACTTAGGTGAACTTGAGTTACTAATGTCCAAGTGTTGATAATTGCTGTCCATTGACTCTAGCTTCCACTAAGTTAATTAGTGAGGTGGCTAGGACTTATGGATTTGGATTGATGTAGCTCATTTGACTTTTCTTTTCTTGTTAGAGGATGACTTAATGGGATTCATCCTTGCAATTATCATGTTGCGGTTAGTGATAAGGATAAAGATCCTTAACCATCAACCCTTGCCAAGACCTTTTTACATTTGAGTTCCCTTACTTTCTTGCCATTTATATTTCTTGTCTCTTATCTCAAAACCCTAAAACACTGTCCTATAATCAATAACAAGAACACTTCTCTGCAATTCCTTGAGAGATGACCTGAGGTTTGAATACTTCGATATATTTTTATTGGGGTTTGTACTTGTGTCAAACAAATTTTTGATTGAGTAATTGTTTGTTGGTTTAGAACTATACTTGCAACGAGATTCATTTGTGAAATTCTTTTCCGATAGACAAAATCCGTTCGTCAAAATAGCGTCGTTGCCGGAGAGTTGCAAATGTGTGCCTTGTTATTGGTTATTATAGATATGTTAATATTGTGAATAGTTTGCTCTTTTGTTGGTTTGCTTGTTTGAGTTAGTAGTTAGATTTTATCTCCTTGTTTTTGTGCTTTTTGTTTTTGTTTTTCTACTATGAATTCTCATCATTTTGGCTATGAGTTTAGTTACAACTATGTTGTAGGAAGTGGAGATTACAATGAAGATATGCATCAAGGATGGGACAATCAAAGGTGGGAGGAGCCTTAAGCATATGCTCAACCTTCTTGGCAACAACCTCCTCTAGTCTCATATAGGTATAATTGCAATCCTAATGCATATCAATCTAACGGATGTGGTAATCCTTATTGTACATGTCAACAACCACTACCACATGCCTATGAACCACCTCCTCAACGTAGTTTTGAACCACTATACTCACAAGCCCCTTTTTACCAAATTTCCTCCTATGACCCTCACCCATCATATAACCAATCACCTTTACCACATCCTTGTGACCATTATGAGAGAAAACCTATAGAACCACCCATATTCCAATACAATTACTCTCAAGGACCACAAATTCCATACCCACCACCTCCATACACTTACCAAGAAGAACCACCTTCCTATCATGAATCCTTTCTCTAAAATAATGAACCCTCCTATCCACCCTAATCCCCAATGGATGATTCTCTCACTTTACTACTTCAAGGGCAAAGAGAAATGCAAAGGGAGGTAATAAAACTCATAAACCAATGAGCCTCCCAATGCTTGAATACTCAAAGTACTTCCATGGCTACATGTGGAGAATTAAATGAAGAGTATAGCATGAAGGAAAGATTGGGAACTCCGGTGGAAAATGAGAAATGTTACTTTGTGTTAGAACAATTGGAGGAACCTATGATTGTTGAAGAAAAGGAAGTAGTGGTTGAAAACTTAGAAGATGCGAAACCGTCATGGGAATATAAAGTTATAGAAAACCCCTCCAAGAAGATTGAATTTGATGTTCAGGAGGAAAGTACACAACCTCCAAAATAATTTTTGAATGAAAACTTGGAAGGAACGAAGCAAGAATTGAGTTCCCTTGGTGATGAAGATCATGCATCAAAACTTCTTGGTGGCGAATCCTTTGAACTTGAAGAACCTTCTCCTGGTGAGATAGAAAGCAATGTGGAGGTAGATTTCTCTCATCCTCCCATTTATGATTTGAGTGATGGAGAAGAGTTAGATGAAATTGATGAAAAAAGGATTGAATTTACAGAAGTTTGTAAAGAGGTGGAGGCAATCAAGGAAGAACACAAGGGAGTAGAGCTTGCAAGGATATTGAAAACACCTCTCCCCAAGCCATCACCATCCATTCTTTCATTCAAGTGGGTAAATCTCTTGTCCTTAAGCTTTAAGATTCCACTTAAATATGGTTTACTTGAGATGGATGGACAACTTAGATCTCTTTGTGGCTTTAAGAGAAAAAGGGAGATGGTTAGTGGTTGGCATTGTGAATCAAAGTTCATGATGGTTGCATGTTCAAGGCTTAATAGTAAGGGTTTGTGTGGAACTAGATTTCTTGGGTCTAGGATGATGTTTGGTTGCTTAAGTGAGAATTCTAAGGTTATGGCACCCAGATGGATTAATGATAATCAACTTGAAGATGGGTATAGAAACAAGATTTGGGATCCGGGAATAAATGAGGATCAATTTTGGGAGCCCTTAGCTTGTGCAGAACTCCATCAAGGCTTGGTGGCATTAATTTTGAAGAATGGAGCTTATTGGAAGTCCAAGCATTGGTGCATGTTCAAGGATGGATTCAAGCACAAGCCACCTTGATGAGGAGCTCCCCATAAGTCCAACTTAAGGACAATAAATAAAAGTGCTAGGTGGGAGACACCCCACTATGGTAAAATCTTTTTATTTTTCTCTTTTTGAGTATTAGTAAAGTAGGGTTAATTTCATGTTTTCTTTGGTTAGTTGAGTTTATTTGGGAATCTAGTTGGTTAAATAAGGTTTTATGGTGTTTTGGTAGCTGTTTGGAGGATTGGAATACTTGGTTTGGTGCAAGAACTTGGAAAAATTTTGAAAAATAGAGCACCATGCCACGCGTACGCGTCACCCACGCGTACGCGTGACCCCAAGTTTTTCACCAATCCACGCACATGCGTCACTCACGCGTACACGTGGATCTAAAATTTTCACCCCCTAGCCAAAAACCCAAGAGTTGTGCGTGAAGTGTGCTGGACTTGTGCCTTTAGCACAAGCCAACCCACGCCTACGCGTCACTCCACGAGTACGTGCCGCCTCTTTGAATAACCCATCACGCGTACGCGTGACCTACACGTACGCGTCGCTCCCATTTCACCACTCCACGCTTACGCGTCTCTCCACGCGTACGCGTGGATTGCCCTTTTTCACCACTCTTCTTTTCTTCTCTTCTTTTCATTTCTTTCCTTCTTCTCTCTTCTCTTCTCCTCTTCCCTTCTCTTACCCATCATCCAACACTACCAATCACCATCTAACACCATTTCTTTTAGATAGTTATTTGGTTAGTTTGATTTTTGTTTAATTTTCTCTTTTTCATGATAAGTGTTGGATTATTAATTATGTTTGCTGTATATGCTACTTATTACTAACTGAATGCTATTTTAGCATAATTGTTTTTCGTTATTCATTGCTAGATTTTATTTTTGAAGTTATAGTTTGTTACTTGGTTTTGAGTTCTTCATGCTAAATTTTGTGCATACCAAGATAATGAGAATTGCCTTCAAGCTTCTTAAACCTTTTTGAATTGCATGATTTGGCGACCATGTGATTTAAACCATTTCCTTTGGTTAGGCAATTTCTTGATGTTAGATGATGTGCATTTATCTCAATGCATTGTGTTTCTTGATCATTTGTATTGATAAACCACTATTTTATGGTTTATCTTGTGTTTAATTGAGTGGTTTTATCAAGTCCTTACCCACTTATTCATATGATTTGCATGATTTTACAATTCCTTCCTAGTTTTGTTCTATGGTTAAAAACTTGCTTCCTAGAGATCTTTAATTTATGTATTTTAATTCTCCTTTATACCATTCGATGCCGTGATCCGTGTGTTAAGTGTTTCAGGCTTTATAGGGTAGCAATGGCTTAGATAATGGAGAGGAAGCTTACAAAAATGGAAGGAACACAAGAAACTAAGGAGATGACCAACGAGCATCGACGTGCACGCATGGCTCACGCGTGCGCACGATATGAAGAAATTTGCAGTGACGCGTGCGCGTGCCTGACGTGTACGCGTGGATTGGAGTCCTACAAGATGACGCGTGCACGTGCTTGACGCAAACGCGTGACACGCCAAAACGACCAGCGACGCGTACGCGTGACTGACACGTACGTGTGACATACATGATCTGCAGAATTAACAGAATACGCTGGGGGCAATTTTGGGCCGCGTTTTTACCCAGTTTTTGGCCCAGAAACACAGACTAAAGCCAGGGAACATGCAGAGACTCAACACACATTCTCATTAGGATAGTTTTTAGGTTTTTAGATCTGAATCTAGAGAAAAATCACTCTTCCTCTAGGTTTTCTTTACATTCATAGTTTATTAGTTTTATGCTTTTGCTTTTGGATATTGAAGAGTCATCACCTCCGTTGAGGATACTATTCTAGTTTGTTTCCTTACTTACTCTTTTATTTATTCCATATTCTTAATTCTTGTTTAGAGTTACAATTGGATTATTTTCATGGATTGTTAATGCAGAGGATTACTTTTACTTTCAATTAATTTTCAATTCCTATTTTATTTTATCATGTCTTCTTCTTATATTTTTCTGAGTACTATATTCATGTCAATGGAGTAGATTCTCTACTTGACATGGGGGTTGATTAAGAGGAGACACTTGAGTTGGAATGCTCAAGTGCTTAGTTAAATTGGAAGTTTTTGGCTAATTCTGTATTTACTAACATAGACCTTCCCAAGGGAGATGACTAGGATTTACGAATAAGATTTAGCTCAATCATTTGACTTCCTTTATTTAGTAAGGGTTAACTAAGTGAAAATAACAACCTCTTTATACTACACTTGAGAAAATTCCAACAAGGATAGAACTTCTAATTAATCATTCCCCCGGTCAAGGCTTTTTAATTAGAATATATAATTTTCTTTTAATTACAAGTAATTATTTTCTGTCATTTAACTATCAAAAATCTCTCGGAACTTCCTGATTAATAAATTAGCACCCTTTTTAGCAACTCGTTAGGAGATGACCTGGGACTCATACTCCCAGTATTTTTATTCTAAACTTTTGTGACAAGTTTTCTAAATTGATGAGGCAGATCTTAGCTGATTAAGAACTATACTCACAACGCATTCCCTATATTGATTTCTTAATTAGCTGACTTCTGCCCTTGCATCAATTTTTAGCGCCGTTGCCGAGGAGTTACAATAGTGTGCTAGATTATTAATTAGTGTACATATTTTTATTTTATTTGCATATTTTATTTTTACTTTGTTACCATGAGCTATATGTTTTTCTCATTGAATGACGCGTTCACTACCTGATCCAAGCTTAGCTGCATTTGATCCTGAAATTGAAAGAACTATTTCTCATATTAGGCGACCTCGACGTCGGTTAGCCTCTGAGGGTGGTGAAGTGATTGTTATCGATTCACCAGTCTCATCTGAGGGCGAATCTGAACCGCCATATGAGAGCGAAACAAGCTCTTTTACTACTGATTCAGTTGATTCACGTGCAAATAGAATGGCAGCAGCTAGGAGGATTACTCTCCAGGAAGTTAGTGCCCCAGATTTTACACTGCAGCTGTATCAAGTGTATCACCCAAATCTGGCTGCAGATTTTGAACTGAAGACTGCACTAATCAACTTGATGCCCAAGTTTCATGGCTTACCTGCTCAGGAGCCTATCAAGCACCTAAGGGATTTTCAGACAGCCTGTTCTACTGTTAGGCATTATGGTGCAAATGAAACTTCTATTCTGTTAACTGCCTTCTCGTTTTCTCTTGAGGGAAAGGCGAGGGAGTGGTACTACTCCCAACCTGAAGCAACTGTTACCAACTGGGATACGCTCAGGAGAGAATTCTTGGAAAAATATTTCCCAGCTGAAGTTACAGATAGATTGAGGAAAGAGATCTCCTGCATTGTTCAAGGTGAAACGGAGACTCTCTATGAGTACTGGGAGCATTTTAAGAACCTTCTAGACGCATGCCCCATCACAAGATTGACAGGCTAGTGTTGATCAGATACTTCACTCAAGGCATGAAGCCTCGGGATAAAACTAGACTGGATGGTGCTAGTAATGGTTCTATGAAAAAGTACAAGACCGCAGATAAAGCATGGCAACTGATCAGTGACTTAGCTGAGTCCACCAGGAATCACAGGCACAGGAACAGCAACTCAAAAGCTGTTGTAGAGGTTTTCTTTAGTAGTAAGACTACTGCACTTACACAGAGTATATATGAAATGACCAACCTACTGAAGCAGATGCAGTTAAATCAACAACAAGCTCAGCCTCCCCCACCACAACAAAGCCAACAGTTGGTCCCACAAAGAGTATGCGGAATCTGTGCTGATTATAGTCATTATACTAATGAATGATCGCAGCTCCAACAAGAAGACAACACTGTGGAAGCCACTCATAACTTCTCTGACCGCCCGAATCAAGGATACAATCAACAAGGCGGCAACTATAACCAAGGTGGGAACTATAACCAAGGATGGCAGGACAACTCCATCTAGGGTTGGAGAGATAATTCTAACCATGGCTGGAGGGACAACTATAACAGAGGAGGCAGAGATAACAATGGAAACCAGATGTGGAATAACAACAACAGACAGCAGAATCAGAACCAGCCTTACAGAGCACCTCACCAAAGACAGTCCCAAGGATCCTAGCATAACCAACAACAGGTCCCACAGATCACTAATCCTACTTCCTCATTAAATGACGAGATGCTTCGTTCTCTTGCACAAGGACAACAAGACATGCAGACTACACTGAACTCCACTCTAAATGGTCTGAATGCCACTTTACAAGCTCTTGTCTCCCGGATAGATTCATTACCTGCTTCCACCAACCAACCTTCAAGCTCCAGTGGAATTCCTTCTCAACCCTTACCTAATCCCAAGGGTGGCATCAATGCCATCACTTTGAGGTCTGGAACCACACTGCAAGAGAGGAATGAGGAGGAGCCAAGCCCACCAGAACATACCCCAGTTGAGGATATGGTAGAAGTGGAAGATGCTAAAGAGGAAGAGGAAGTACAAGGCAAGATTGAAGAAGAAGTAGCTCAGCAAAGGAATGGAGAACCAAAGGAAGAAGAAGCTGCAAGTGGCACCCTTCCTATCCCATTTCCACACCTTGCAAAGAAGTCCAGAAAGCAGATGGAACTTGATCCCAAAATGGTAGAAATTTTCAAAAAGGTTGAGGTAACTGTTCCCCTTTTTGATGTCATTCAGCAGGTACCTAAATATGCAAAGTTTCTGAAGGATTTATGCATACAAAAAGATAAAATTAATGAATTAGAAACTATTCCTTTAGGTAGTTCTATATATGCTTTAATGGGAGGCATACCTGAAAAATATAGTGATCCAGGTCCATGCATGGTTAACTATACCATTGGAGGTGTAATATTTTTTGACTGCATGTGTGATTTAGGAGCATGTGTTAGTATAATGCCATTGTCTATATATGATACTTTAAGGCTCCCTCCCTTAAAAAGGTCGGCAGCTCGCTTTGTGTAGCAGATAAAAGCATATTACAGTAGTTGGAATTGCTGAAGATGTATTAGTGAGCATTAAGGGGCTCACTTTTTTCATTGACTTCTATATCCTGGAAATACCCCCTAATGACTTGATGTGCATAAACTTGTTATGCTACGATTTAGGAAATTGCACGATCGGCAAAATTCCTTCCGGCAAGTGCACCGGTTATCGTCAAGTAAAAACTCACAATAGAGTGAGGTCGAATCCCACAAGGATTGGTTGAGTGAGCAATTCGGATTAGAAGTATGTTCTAGTTGAGCGGAATCAAGATTTAGATGAGAATTGCGGAATGTAAAATTGCATGAATTAAAGAGCGAGAAGCTAAATTGCTGAAATTAAAAGGGATGGGGGTGATTGCATGAATTTAATTGCAGAATGTAAAGAGAAAGTGGTAGATCAGAAATGGGAGTTCATTGGGTGTTAGGAGATATTGAGATCTCCGAATCAAAACAACTTTTATCCCTTCCTTAACCAATGCATTCATTGAATTTTGCTTGGCAATCTTATATGATTGGATTCCAATCCCTTGGCTCACCAATTCTCTCTAAAAACAAACAAATTCCCAATCCCTTGGTTTAAATGTTCATAAGAAGAGATGATGCTCGATCACTGATTATACCACACAGTTTCATGACCCACAATTTGGTAGGATTACATGTCACAATATCCATCCAAACCCTAATCCAATTCACTGTGAGAAAGCTTCTCTACCATGAATCCTCAATTCCTTTCCCAAGGTTCCGAAGGATTCCAATTATGGGTAGTTTCTTTCCCAAGACAACTACCCAATGGAATTAGATCGAGAAGCTTTCTAACAAAATTCAAGAGAAAAGATTGAAGAAGAAGATAAAACTATTATTGATTCATTGAATTACAATAGAGTTCCCTAACCCAATGAAAGGGGTTTAGTGAGTCATAGCTCTGAATTCAATTACAAAACTAAAAGAAAATGATCCAAAGTTCTCCGTGTTTTTCTCCCCAAAAGTTCTGTGTAAAAATCCCCAACTAACTTAAATTCTATCCTATTTATACACTTTCTAAATTGAGCTTCTGTTGTGTTTCTTGGGCTTTGAGGCCTTTCCCTGAATTCCTTTTGCTTTGGGTTTATGGTCCATAATTCTGATGAGGCTGTGGTCCAATTCTGTAACATTCATTGAGCAAACTTAGTGATAAACAAGTAATGACACAAGACTCAACAAATTAAAGCTCCAGACTCATCAATTCTTCAGGCCCAATCCCATAAACCATGATATTCAATTGGGTTTCATACCATAATACGTTTAAGTTAATGTTTGTGCTCAAATGCTAACTTAAACTTCAATATATTTGGCCCAGAAACCCCTTTCAAAAAGTGGCGTTTAAGTTTCAGTTTAAGTTTCAGTTTAAGGTTAAACTGAAACTTAAACGTGGAAATGGAAGAAAGCAACCCAGGAGTGTGAAATGTCGAACACGTTTAAGCTTCAGTTTAAGGTTAAACTGAAGCTTAAACGTGGAAATGAAGGAAGCAACCTTGGAGGAGCAATTGGGTCGAACACGTTTAAGCTTCAGTTTAAGGTTAAACTGAAGCTTAAACGTGGAAATGAGAAAGCAACCCTGGAGGAGAGAAATAGTCGAACACGTTTAAGCTCCAGTTTAAGGTTAAACTGGAGCTTAAACGTGGAATGCTCCTGGTGCCTTTCTTACTTCTGGCGTTTAACCTCCAGTTTAAGGTTAAACTGGAGGTTAAACGTGGAAATGCTTCTTTGGTGAGAATTTGTGTCGAACACGTTTAAGCTCCAGTTTAAGGTTAAACTGGAGCTTAAACGTGGAAATGCTCCCTTGGTGAAATTCTCATTCTGGCGTTTAACTTCCAGTTTAAGGTTAAACTGGAGGTTAAACGCCAGTTCCAGCATTTCTTGGCCTTCATGATTCTGGCGTTTAAGCTCCAGTTTAAACTTAAACTGGAACTTAAACTCCACATGTGATATTCAAGCTTCCTTTATTGATTTTGTTGCTTCCTTGCCTAGCCTCTTCTTCCCTGAAATCATCCAAACAATTGCATCAAAGTCTTGCAAAATTTCATGAGAAATCTTCCATTCATAGCATTCAAGTAATATAACTAAAAACTCATGGAATTTGCATCAAAATCATACTGTTTGGATGATTCATTGCTTTGTTATTCATTTAACCATTCTTGGTTCCTTTAAGCTCAAGAAAATGCATAAAACAACTAAAACTAACAGAAAAATGCTAGTGAAACTAGCCTAAGATGCCTTGGCATCACAACACCAAACTTAATACTTGCTTGTCCCTAAGCAAGTCCTGAGTTATTTGAGAAGAAAGTATGAAACAGAAAGCAATTACATTGGCTATATTAGCAAGCATTTGAAGTTCATCAGAAGGGTTTTATGCAGAAAGTTGCAGCATCACTTTTTCATTCTTATCAGGTAAGATTATCACTTTTTCATTGCATCCATCAAACACTGCTATGGCCTCTTGTTATTCTTATGTCCTTGGCACTTTTCTCTTCTTTGTTTTTCTTTTCTTTTTCTTAGAGCTCCTTTGCTCCTTGTTTGCTTAGTGTCATGTGTTGCACAAGCCTTTGGCATTTTCTTTTTCTTATCAGTGCACTACACATATCCACTACAGGCATTTTAGTTCACATTTCTTCTTGAGACATTGGTGCCCAGCACCTCTTTGTGTGACTAAATGTTTTGTATTTAGGTTGCTCTTGATAATGGACTTTTGGTTGATAATCCCGGGTTAGTTAACCCAAGTTACCAAGTGTTGAAACACTCCTCAGAACCTATTCATCCAAGCATATCCTTAATACATAAACACCACAGGCATTTGTCTCAGAAGTTCAAACCATTGGTGCCTAGCTTATTTTCTCAATTTTTTTGCTTTTTGGTTGCCCTTTTTCAGTGGCTTTTTCTTCTTCTTTTTCTTTCTTTTTCATAGCCAAAGACATTTATTCATCAAGATCCATAGACAGTTTTCAATTTCTACACAAAAAATGATAATTCTTCATTCTATTTCCAG
Source organism: Arachis ipaensis (assembly GCF_059453495.1). Taxonomy (NCBI): domain Eukaryota; kingdom Viridiplantae; phylum Streptophyta; class Magnoliopsida; order Fabales; family Fabaceae; genus Arachis; species Arachis ipaensis. Next base: position 54,954,899 of record NC_142443.1, read on the forward strand.
TGATCTGACTAAACAATCAAGCATGCATACCACCACTTAATTCTACTTGATTTGTCACTAATTGAGCCAAGTTACTTTTGTTCAAACTTTTCTTTTATTTTTGGAAACAGAACAAGCATGGCAAGCATTTGTTTAAGAAGGTGAAGTTATATCCAAACATCTAGGCATTCACTTTATTCAAAGCAGTAAACGGACAAACATACTAGAAACTTCACATTCCAGAAAGATTCAACAATTACAGTTTAAACCAGAACAATCATGCTTTTGTTTGCCCTTTTTAAAGAATTGTCAAGGAACAACACCACCTTGTGAAATTCCTTGTTTTCTCTTTGTTGCCAGGAAACAATTTGATTTCTCCTTCTTCTCCTAGTTGTTGCTTCATGTTCTTTCTAAGATCCTTGTTTCCTTTCCTGCAAAGAGTGATGAAGTTGCTTGCTTCTCAAGCACTTGAGTGGTTAGCTGAACTATGTATGGGCAAGTGTCTGAGTCTTAAGTTGGTGTGTGAACACCAAACTTAGTCTCCTGCTTACTTCTCTGTTCTTTGAATCCTTGAGTTCTCCTTGGAATGAAGTTGCTGCTAAGGAATTTAAGCATTCCTGTGATTGCTTAGAATGGTTGTTCCTTTCATATAATTCAAAGGTTATTGTGTTCAGTTGATCTTTATGGTGGAACACCAAACTTAGAGTCACACATTCCCCTTTGAATTATTGATCCACGAATTCATTGTTTGGTGTGAAACACCAAACTTAATTCTTTGCAATGCACAGAAACTACTTCACCCTTTTTATTGAAACAAATAAAAGAAACAGCAAAGGGGTATTACCTCAGGTTGGGTTGCCTCCCAACAAGCGCTTCTTTAACGTCACTAGCTTGACGGTTGTCTTCCTCAGTTGAGGTTATATTTAACCTTGTCCTTCTCCTCCACATCTCCCAAGTAATGTTTGAGTCTTTGACCGTTCACAGTGAAGGTTCGTTGTGACTTTTCTTCCATGATTTCTACTTGTCCATATTGGGAGACCTTGGTGACAAGGAATGGTCCAGACCACCTTGATTTTAGCTTCCCTGGAAATAGCTTCAGCCTAGAATTGTAGAGCAATACTTTTTGTCCTTCTTCAAATTTCCTTGGGGGTATGTTGCTATCATGCTTCTTCTTTGCTCTTTCTTTGTAAATTTTGGCATTCTCATAAGCTTCAGCTCTGAATTCTTCCAACTCTTGAATTTGCAACATCCTTCTTTCTCCAGCAGCTTTGCTGTCCAAGTTCAAGATTTTCAAGGCCCAGAATGCCTTGTGCTCCAACTTCAGTGGCAAATGGCAAGCTTTTCCATATACTAGTTGGTAAGGAGACATTCCAATTGGTGTTTTGAAAGCTGTCCTATATGCCCAAAGAGCATCATCTAGCTTAATCAAACCAGTCCTTCCTTGAAGTTCCCACAGTCTTTTCCAGGATTCTTTTGAGTTCTCTATTAGATATTTCGGCTTGCCCACTTGTCTGTGGATGGTATGGTGTGGCTACCTTGTGTTTGACTCCATATTTTAGAAGCAATGCCTCTAATGGTTTGTTGCAGAAGTGGCTTCCTCCATCACTGATGATTGCTCTTGGAACCCCAAAACGGCAAAAAATGTGTTTTCTGAGGAAGTTCATGACTATCTTATTATCATTGGTTGGAGTTGCTATTGCTTCAACCCATTTGGAGACATAGTCTACTGCTACAAGAATGTAATTATTTGAGTATGAGGTGGGAAAGGGTCCCATGAAATCTATCCCCCATACATCAAACAATTCAAGTTCCAGAATGAATTGTTGTGGCATTTCATTTCTTCTTGGCAGGTTCCCCGCTTTCTGGCATTCATGGCAGTGCTTCACTAGTTCCTTTGCATCTTTGAAGATAGTGGGCCAATAAAAACCACACTGCAACACCTTAGCTGCTGTTCTTTCTCCTGCAAAATGTCCTCCATAAGTGGAGCCATGGCAGTCCCATAAGACTTCCCTTCCTTCTTCCTCTGATATGCATCTTCTGAGTATGCCATCCGAACATTTTTTGAACAAGTATGGTTCGTCCCAGATGAAGTATTTGGCATCATTTACCAATTTCTTCCTTTGATGCTTGTTAAATTCCAACGGCAAACTCCCAGTGGCCTTGAAGTTTGCTATGTCTGCAAACCAGGGTGCTTTGTGAATTACCATGAGTTGTTCATCAGGAAAGCACTCATTTATATGTGTGCTTTGTGCGCTTCCTTCTTCACATGGTATCCTTGATAAATGGTCTGCCACCTTGTTCTCTACACCCTTCTTGTCTTTGATTTCAATGTCAAATTCCTGCAACAAAAGAACCCATCTAATAAGTCTTGGTTTGGATTCTTGTTTAGCAAGTAAGTATTTTAAAGCTGAATGATCAGTGAAGACAATGACTTTAGATCCAATGAGATAGGATCTAAATTTGTCAAATGCAAAGACTATTGCCAAGAGTTCTTTTTCAGTGGTTGTGTAATTCCTTTGGTTATCATTCAAGACTTTACTGGCATAATAAATCACATGTACCAAATTGTCTTTCCTTTGTCCTAACACTGCCCCAATAGCAAGGTCTGATGCATCACACATCAGTTCAAAAGGTAAGTTCCAATCAGGTGGGGCAATGATAGGTGCAGAGGAAAGTTTTTGCTTCAAAAGTTCATAGGCTAGCATGCAATTTTTATCAAATACAAAGGGTGTATCAGAGACAAGCAAGTTACTCAAAGGTTTGGCTATTTTAGAAAAGTCTCTAATAAACCTTCTGTAAAAACCAGCGTGTCCCAAAAAACTCCTAACTGCCTTGACATTACTTGGTGGAGGTAGTTTTTCAATGAGTTCCACCTTAGCTCTGTCCACCTCAATGCCTCTATTAGAGATTTTGTGGCCAAGGACTATTCCTTCTGTGACCATGAAATGACACTTTTCCCAGTTTAATACTAGGTTGGTCTCTTGGCACCTCTTAAGCACCAAGGCAAGGTGGTGTAGGCAGCTAGGAAAAGAATCTCCAAACACAGAAAAATCATCCATGAAAACCTCAATAAATTTTTCAATCATGTCCGAAAAGATGGACAGCATGCATCTTTGGAAAGTGGCAGGTGCATTGCACAATCCAAAGGGCATGCGTCTATAAGCAAAAACTCCATATGGACAAACAAATGATGTTTTCTCTTAATCTCTAGGATCAACTACTATCTGATTATAGCCTGAGTATCCATCCAGAAAGCAATAGTAAGCATGTCCTGCAAGCCTTTCAAGCATCTGATCCATGAATGGGAGTGGGAAATGATCTTTTCTGGTGGCTTCATTGAGCTTCCTGTAGTCTATGCACATCCTCCACCCAGTGACAGTTCTTGTGGGTATGAGTTCGTTCCTCTCATTTGGCACCACAGTTATGCCACCTTTCTTGGGAACTACATGGATGGGACTAACCCATGGGCTATCAGAAATGGGGTAGATTACCCCTGCCTGCCATAACTTCATGACCTCCTTTTGTACCACTTCTTTCATGACGGGATTCAATCTTCTCTGAGCTTGAATGGAGGGTCTAGCATCCTCTTCTAACAAGATTTTATGCATGCATATGGATGAACTTATCCCCTTCAAATCAGCTAGGGTCCATCCAATGGCATCTTGATGAGTTTGTAGCACCTTGATCAATTCTTCTTCCTGTTCTTGACTCAGGGCAGAGCTAATGATAACAGGATGGCTCTCATCACTACCCAAGTATGCATACTTGAGATTAGGGGGCAATGCTTTGAGCTCAGGTTTTGGTGCTTCCTTCTCTTCTTTCACTCTCTCTGGCATGCTTGGCATGGTTGTTTCAGCAGCCTTGATGTCACTAACTTCAATATCCTTGGTGAACTCCTCCTCTGCCACTTCCTTTGTTGTTTCCTCAAAGGTTTCTTGTACTGTAATGTCCACTACATCCACCCTCATGCATTCCCTTAGTGATTCTGATGGATAGCTCATTGCCTTGAATACGTTAAACACCAATTTCTCATCATGTAGTCTAAGAGTGAGTTCACCCTTTTGTACATCTATGATGGCTCCAGCAGTAGCCAGGAAGGGTCTTCCCAGAATTATTGAAGCTTTGGCTTCTTCCTCCATATCTAACACCACAAAATCAGCAGGAAATATAAAATCTCCCACTTTCACCAACAAATCCTCAACTATCCCATGAGGGAATTTAAAAGTTCGATCTGCCAATTGGAGGGCCATTCTTGTTGGTTTGGCTTCCTCAATCTTCATTCTTCTCATCATTGTTAGAGACATCAAATTGATACTGGCCCCTAAGTCACACAAGGCCTTCTCCACCATGACTTCTCCTATGATGCAGGGGATTTGGAAACTGCCTGGATCCTTCAATTTCTGAGGCAATTTGTGCTGAATGATGGCACTGCATTCTTCAGTTAACAACACAGTTTCCTCATTTCTCCAGCTTCTCTTCTTGGTCATTAATTCCTTTAAGAATTTTGCATAGAGTGGCATTTGCTCTATTGCCTCAGCAAACGGAATGTTGATTTGAAGCTTCTTGAAAATCTCCAAGAATCTGGAGAATTGGCCATCCTTTTCACTTTTCATCAAACGTTGAGGATATGGTGCTTTAGGTGTATAAGGCTTCAGGACCTCTTTTTCTTTTTCTTTTGTTGCAGACGGTGTAAAAGATTGTCCTTGTTCCTTGTCTCTCACATTTTCCTTTGCTTCATCCTCTGTGGTTTCCTTTGAGATCTCCTTTAGATTCTTTCTACTTCTGAGGGTTATAGCCTTACATTCTTCCCTTGCAATAGCCTTGGCAGCATGAGAAACGCTTGGCCCAGGGATTTGCTTAGACAAATACACAATTTGATTTTCTAGCTTCTGGATGGCAGCTCCTTGGTTTTGCAGGTTAGAATTTACTTCTTCCTTAAAGGCTTTCAATTCGGTTATGTCTTGACTCATGGTTGCAAGCATTCCTTCTATCCTGTTTAATTGATCTTGAAATTGTTGGTTCGGATTAGGTTGGGTAGGTTGATTATTTTGGCCATGATATGATGGTTGGGAGTAAGTGTTTTGTGTGGCTTGGTATGATCTTTGGTTGGAGTTTTGGTATGTGGAATTGTTATGTTGGTTGTGGTTGTAAGGTTTGTGGTTTTGTGGTTGGGTTTGTTGGTTCCCCCACCCAAAGTTTGGGTGGTTTTTCCATCCTGGATTGTAAGTGTTGGAATGTGGATCATATGATTGCCTTTGTTGGTTTCCCACATAGTTGGCCTCTTCCCAATCACCTCCTTCAGTGCTTACTTCCTCTTGATCTTGTGTGTGTATTGCAGCCACTTGCTTTGTTTCTAATTTCCTGGTGAGCTCTGCTAGTTGCTTGGCAAACACCTTGTTTTGGGCTAAAATTGTATCAACATGGCTCAGCTCCATGATTCCCTTAGTGTTGTGTCTCTCTGAAGCATAGTAGTACTCATTCTCAGCCACTGTCTCAATCACTTCAATGGCTTCTTCCACAGTCTTTTTCCTGTTCAATGAACCTCCTGATGAATGGTCTACAGCCTTCCTTGATTCATAAGAAAGTCCATCATAGAAAATATGCAATTGCACCCAGTCATGGAACATGTCTGGTGGGCATTTCCTTGTCAAATCCTTGAATCTCTCCCATGCCTCGTAGAGAGTTTCACCATCTTGTTGTCTAAAAGTCTGAACCTCAGATCGAAGCCTATTGACCTTTTGTGGGGGGTAGAAACGTGCCAGAAACTTGCTTTCCACCTCATCCCAGGTTGTTAGGCTCCCCCTTGGGAATGATTCCAGCCACTTAGCTGCCTTGTCCCTAAGTGAAAATGGGAACAAGAGCAGTTTATAGGTATCTTCCTGGACTCCATTGGACTTCACAGTGTCGCAAATTCTCAGGAATTTTGTGAGATGTTGGTTTGGATCTTCGTTAGCACTCCCACCAAATGAACAATGATCCTCCACAAGTGATATTAGCTGTGGTTTGAGTTCAAAATTGTTGGCCTGAATCGGTGGTTTCTGAATGCTGCTACCACAATTCCCAGAGGTTGGGTTTATATATGAACTAAGAACCCTCCTCTCGGGAATGGCATTGTTTCCATCAGCTCTCTCATGGTTGTGAACTTCTCTATCCATGTTGAGATCTAGAGCTTCCTCAAAATTGTCCTCAGATTCTCCTTCAGATTCCTCTTCTCTCAGTACTCTCTTCCCTCTTGCTTCCCTTCTAAGTCTATGAAGGGTCCTCTCTGGTTCGGTATATGGAGGAGTTGATGTCTCTCCTCTCCTACCTGTCATACAAGAACACAGCACAGGCACCAAACAAGTGAAATACTCTTGGTTAATGGAAGAGTATGGTTAGAGCAGTTGAGGAATTAATTCAAATAGTTAGTGAGTCAGTGAGTTAGTTGCTTGAATTTAAAGGCATAAAGAAAGAAAGCATGTAACAGAGTGCAGAAATTGAAATTCAACAAGTAACTTGAACTAAATTATCAAAACAACAAAAAAAATGCTCAATCTAGTTAACTTCCAATTTGAGAATTGTCAATCGAAAACCAATCCCCGGCAACGGCGCCATAAACTTGATGTGCATAAACTTGTTATGTTACGATTTAGGAAATTGCACGATCGGCAAAATTCCTTCCGGCAAGTGCACTGGTTATCGTCAAGTAAAAACTCACAATAGAGTGAGGTCGAATCCCACAAGGATTGGTTGAGTGAGCAATTCGGATTAGAAGTATGTTCTAGTTGAGCGGAATCAAGATTTAGATGAGAATTGCGGAATGTAAAATTGCATGAATTAAAGAGCGAGAAGCTAAATTGCTGAAATTAAAAGGGATGGGGGTGATTGCATGAATTTAATTGCAGAATGTAAAGAGAAAGTGGTAGATCAGAAATGGGAGTTCATTGGGTGTTAGGAGATATTGAGATCTCCGAATCAAAACAACTTTTATCCCTTCCTCAACCAATGCATTCATTGAATTTTGCTTGGCAATCTTATATGATTGGATCCCAATCCCTTGGCTCACCAATTCTCTCTAAAAACAAACAAATTCCCAATCCCTTGGTTTAAATGTTCATAAGAAGAGATGATGCTCGATCACTGATTATACCACACAGTTTCATGAACCACAATTTGGTAGGATTACATGTCACAATATCCATCCAAACCCCAATCCAATTCACTGTGAGAAAGCTTCTCTAGCATGAATCCTCCATTCCTTTCCCAAGGTTCCGAAGGATTCCAATTATGGGTAGTTTCTTTCCCAAGACAACTACCCAATGGAATTAGATCGAGAAGCTTTCTAACAAAATTCAAGAGAAAAGATTGAAGAAGAAGATAAAACTATTATTGATTCATTGAATTACAATAGAGCTCCCTAACCCAATGAAAGGGGTTTAGTGAGTCATAGCTCTGAATTCAATTACAAAAATAAAAGAAAATGATCCAAAGTTCTCTGTGTTTTTCTCCCCAAAAGTTCTGTGTAAAAATCCCCAACTAACTTAAATTCTATCCTATCTATACACTTTCTAAATTGAGCTTCTGTTGTGTTTCTTGGGCTTTGAGGCCTTTCCCTGAATTCCTTTTGCTTTGGGTTTATGGTCCATAATTCTGATGAGGCTGTGGTCCAATTCTGTAACATTCATTGAGCAAACTTAGTGATAAACAAGTAATGACACAAGACTCAACAAATTAAAGCTCCAGACTCATCAATTCTTCAGGCCCAATCCCATAAACCATGATATTCAATTGGGTTTCATACCATAATACGTTTAAGTTAATGTTTGTGCTCAAATGCTAACTTAAACTTCAATATATTTGGCCCAGAAACCCCTTTCAAAAAGTGGCGTTTAAGTTGAAGTTTAAGTTTCAGTTTAAGGTTAAACTGAAACTTAAACGTGGAAATGGAAGAAAGCAACCCAGGAGTGTGAAATGTCGAACACGTTTAAGCTTCAGTTTAAGGTTAAACTGAAGCTTAAACGTGGAAATGAAGGAAGCAACCCTGGAGGAGCAATTGGGTCGAACACGTTTAAGCTTCAGTTTAAGGTTAAACTGAAGCTTAAACGTGGAAATGAGAAAGCAACCCTGGAGGAGAGAAATAGTCGAACACGTTTAAGCTCCAGTTTAAGGTTAAACTGGAGCTTAAACGTGGAATGCTCCTGGTGCCTTTCTTACTTCTGGCGTTTAACCTCCAGTTTAAGGTTAAACTGGAGGTTAAACGTGGAAATGCTTCTTTGGTGAGAATTTGTGTCGAACACGTTTAAGCTCCAGTTTAAGGTTAAACTGGAGCTTAAACGTGGAAATGCTCCCTTGGTGAAATTCTCATTCTGGCGTTTAACTTCCAGTTTAAGGTTAAACTGGAGGTTAAACGCCAGTTCCAGCATTTCTTGGCCTTCATGATTCTGGCGTTTAAGCTCCAGTTTAAGCTTAAACTGGAACTTAAACTCCACATGTGATATTCAAGCTTCCTTTATTGATTTTGTTGCTTCCTTGCCTAGCCTCTTCTTCCCTGAAATCATCCAAACAATTGCATCAAAGTCTTGCAAAATTTAATGAGAAATCTTCCATTCATAGCATTCAAGTAATATAACTAAAAACTCATGGAATTTGCATCAAAATCATACTGTTTGGATGATTCATTGCTTTGTTATTCATTTAACCATTCTTGGTTACTTTAAGCTCAAGAAAATGCATAAAACAACTAAAACTAACAGAAAAATGCTAGTGAAACTAGCCTAAGATGCCTTGGCATCATGACTCAGGAAGACCATCATCAATCCTGCTTGGAAGACCATTCCTGAAGACTTCGAAGTTCAAGCTTGATGCATTCTCAGGAACTTACTCATTTGATATATATGGCAGAGCAGTGAGTTTCAGTTTAAATGAAGCTATGAAGCACCTTCCGGAAGATCATTCTATCTTCCAATGTGACATCATTGATGAAACTGTAGCTGAAGTTCACCAAGAAAAAATAGAAGATAAGCACGTGGAGCAAGGTCCAAGTGTGGGGACACTCTCTGAACACAATGAGGACACTTTGCCATTATCATTAGCTTCGGATGATCCAGAACCTAGCCATGAGAAGAAATTGGAATTAAAGCTCCTTCCTCCATACCTTAAGTATGTTTACTTTGAGGATAATCAGAAGTTCCCAGTTATCATTGCAAAGGAACTTACTTTCCAATAGGAAGAACAACTGCTTAGTGTGCTGAGAAAACATAAGAAAGCAATTGGGTGGAGCTTGGCGGATATTGTAGGCATCAGCCCTCAGGTTTGTGAGCACAGAATATACTTAGAAGAGGGATCAAAGCCTGTCCGTCAACCCCAAAGAAGATTGAATCCCACCATCTTAGAAGTTGTCAAGAAAGAAGTAACCAGACTACTGAAGCAGATGTCATTTACCCCATCTCAGACAGTGAATGGGTCAGTCCAGTACAAGTGGTGCCCAAGAAGTATGGAGTCACAACAGTAAAGAATGAGCATGGAGAGCTCCTGACAACTAGAGTGTAGAATTCATGGAGGGTTTGCATTGACTATAGGCGTCTCAACCTAGCCACTCGCAAGGATCATTAGCCCTTTCCGTTTATTGATCAGATGCTTGATCACCTGTCAGGTAAATCCCATTACTATTTTTTAGATGGTTATACAGGTTACTTTCAAATCCATATAGCTCCTGAAGATCAGGAGAAGACTACTTTTACATGTCTCTCTGGAACGTACGCATATAAGAGAATGCCTTTTGGCTTATGTAATACACCGGCTACTTTCCAAAGATGCATGATCAGTATCTTTTCAGATCTTATTGTAAACTGCATGGAAGTTTTCATGGATGATTTTAGCATTTATGATGATTCCTTTAACCTTTGCTTGGATAGCTTAGCTAGAGTATTAGACAGGTGTGTTAGTTCAAACCTTGTATTGAATTTTGAAAAATGTCACTTTATGGTAAAACAAGGAATTGTACTAGGACATGTTGTGTCTAATACTGGCATTTCTGTAGATCCAGCAAGGGTAGATGTCATTTCTAGTTTACCTTACCCCTCCTCTGTGAGGGAAGTCCGTTCGTTCCTTGGCCATGCAGGTTTCTACAGGAGATTCATTAAGGACTTCAGTAAGGTAGCATTGCCTTTATCCAGATTGCTACAGAAAGATATTGAGTTCGAGTTCAGTGAGGATTGCATACAAGCATTTGATAAGCTGAAGATCGCCCTGACTCAAGCTCCAATTGTGAGAGGACCAGACTAGAGCCAGCCATTTGAGATTATGTGTGACGCCTCCAACCATGCAGTAGGAGTGGCGCTGGCTCAGCACGAAGGTAAGGATCCTTTTGTAATTGCTTATGCGTCTAAGACCTTAGACGTTGCTTAGTCTAATTACACTACTACTGAAAAAGAGCTTCTAGCTATTATTTTTGCTCTGGATAAATTCTGAGCCTATTTACTTAGTACTAAGGTGGTAGTGTACTCAGACCATGCAACTCTCAAATATTTATTAGCTAAAAAAGAGTCCAAACCAAGGCTAATACGTTGGATACTGCTGCTGTAAGAATTTGATTTAGAAATTAAGGATAGGAGTGGTAACCAGAATTTAGTAGCAGACCATTTGAGTCGCCTTGAGCACATTAAGGATGACTCCATTCCTATCAATGATACTTTCCCATTTGATAGCTTACATGCAGTATCTGAAGTAGTTCCTTCGTATGCACCTGTAGCTAATTATCTAGTTAGCCATACTTTCCCTCCAAATTTTACTAAGCATCAAAGAGACAAGCTGAGAAGTGAGTCCAAATAATATATATGGGATGACCCATATTTATGGAGGTGTGGTGCTGACCAGGTAATTAGAAGGTGTGTGCCTCAATCAGAATTCCAGTCCATTTTAGAGGCCTGCCACTCCTCTGAGAGTGGAGGACATTTTGGCCCTCAAAGATCAGCTAGAAAAATCTTAGACTATGGATTCTGGTGGCCTACTCTTTTTAAAGATGCCGCTGCCTTTTGTAAATCTTGTTCTCCTTGCCAAAGATTTGGTAATATATCCAAGAGGGATGAGATACCTCAACAAATTATGCTTTTCTGTGAAATTTTTTATGTTTGGGGCATTGACTTCACGGGTCCATTTCCAAACTCTAATAGTTACCTTTATATACTGTTAGCTGTAGATTATGTTTCTAAATGGGTGGAAGCAATTCCTACCCGTACTGATGATGCTAATACTATTGTTTTCTTTGTTAGAAATCATATTATCTGTCGCTTTGGATCGCCACGAGCAAGCGTGAGCAATCAAGGCACTCACTTTTGTAACAGAAGACTAACAGGATTACTGAAGAAGCATGGGATAGTTCACAAAGTAGCAACAGCTTATCACCCCCAGACCAATGGGCAAGCATAAGTATCTAATAGAGAGATTAAGCGTATTCTGGAGAAGATAGTAAAGCCTCATAGGAAGGACTGGAGTGCCAGGCTACAAGATGCACTCTGGGCATATCGCACAGCGTACAAGACACCCATTGGGTTGAGCCCCTTCTGCTTAGTATACGGAAAGGCTTGCCACCTTCCAGTAGAGGTGGAACATAAGGCTTTCTGGGTTGTGAGGGAGTGCAACATGAATTTTGAGGAAGCTGGTGATGCCAGGGCATTTTGGCCAGTTTCACTGACCTTTTCTTTACTGTTTTAGGGTAGTTTCATGCATTTTCTTAGGAAATAAGCAAGTTTTGGGTAGAATTTCACTTACATCTTGATTTAAGCATACATTGAGCACTTTACATGATTTTATGAGAATTTTGCATGAATTAGATGACAAATTGGATGATGCATGTCTCATGATGTGGATTAGAACTTTGATGCACTTTATTGCTTGATTTCAGGACAAAGGAAGCAAGAAAGAGCCACGTTAGCAGCCACATTAGTCTAACTAACGTGACCACCAACGTGGAATGGGAGCTAGCTTACAACGTTAATGAGAAAAGTAATCGCCAATAACGTCCTCAAAAGCCATCATAGCCCACGTTAAGGGTCACGTTAACTAAGTTAACGTGAACTCTAACGTGGAAGAAAGAAATAAGGCCAACGTTAGTGACACTCACCTTTGTCACTAACTTTGGACCAAGCTCATAAGTGGCCACGTTAAGAGCCACGTTAACTCAGTTAACGTGGACTCTAACGTTGGGAAGCAAAAGAGAAGCCAACGTTAGTGACACTCACCTTTGTCACTAACGTTGGTCAAGCTACAATGAGCCACGTTAGTTGCCACGTTAACTTAGTTAACGTGGAAGCTAACGTGGAGAAAGCAAGTGATCGCCAACGTTAGTGACACTTACTGTTCCGAGGGTTACCTGAAACTATAGGTCGATCTCGGATGAGATCTTCTGTGCTGGTCGGAGCTGTTGTGTCCGACTAGTTTGATGGTGGCCGGAGCTGTTGCGTCCGACTTGTTGGACTTGCTGCGCTACTGATCCTTGGTCACCGGAGGGTGGGGGGTACCTGCAAGAGACTCCGATTCTTAAGTTAGCATGGGTATTAAACAGGTTTTATGTAGAATCAGAGTATGAGTTTATACCTGGGTGCTCCAGTGTATTTATAGTAGTTGTAGAGTGACCTTTCTAGATAAGATAAGTTAGTTATCTTATCTTATCTTTATCTTTGAGTTGAGGTCAGCTTATCTTCAAGGGAACCGCCCTTATCTCTTATAGGCTTGGACGGCCTTTGGACTTAGGTCGTGTTCCTCTACTTGGGCCCTTTATGGGCTTTCCTGTCAACTTAGCCGAGTTCTTTAAGAAGAAGTCGGTCCACTTGACCTGAAAAGGTTGGTCGCTTTGTCGTCGATCATCCCAGGTCGAATAGCTCGACCCAGGGTATGAACAGTGCCCCTGCTTGAGCTCGGTCTTCTGCTTTGAAATCGAGTTTCTTGACTTCAAACTTTTTTACAGCGAAGCCGAACTCGAGCACTTTTGTCGATTCCTTTCTTCGTAGAGCTTTTTGAATGTAGAACGTTTTCCTCTAAAAACGCGCGCTTTTATACCAGCGCTTTGTTCTTGGGAACGTAAGAGGGTTTAATGCCTTCATTAATTGGTTATTAATTGCCCTTGTTCTCTCTTGGCTTTTATTTTGAAATTCTTAATAAAAAAAACGGTTTCTCTTCTTCGCTCCTCTTCGTAACTTCTCCCTTTACTATCTTATTTTCTGTTTCTTTCGCAATTTCTCCTGCCACGCCTGTTCTGTTACTGCTTTCTGTGGGAAAGGGGCGATTTCCAGATTTCTCCTTCTATCTTCGTAATCTCTGCTTCGAGGGGGGTAGTTTTGCTTCTGCTCTTCGGCTTTCTTTTACAGTCTTTCTTCCATTTCTCCAGGTTCGATTTTTCTTTCTATCTTTCTCTATGCCTTTTTTGTGTCTGTTTTGAGAAAGTTTGGGTTTTTCTGTCTTTTTGATGATCATTGCGTGTCTTGTAATTTCTCCCTCTGTTTTTTGATACTTTAAGAACTTTGCATGTTTTGTGAATGCTTTTGTATTTGAAGCTTTTGGAATGATGACTCTGTTTGCCTCTGAAAAAGGTTGCTCTTTTGGCGTTTTTGGGAGTGTTCGATGTTGGTGCTTGTTCTTTGTTGATGATTTTTTGCTTGATTTCAAAAAAGTTTGCGTCTTTGTTGTTTCCCTGCTTTTGATGGTTTTCTATTTGGCATTGCTGACGTTAACAGTGCTTTTGCTGGTAGACTATAAAAAGATAGTTACTTTGATGACTTTGCGTTTCTTAACTTTGATGGACGAAATGCTTGCTGCTTTTAGGTCTTCTTTCCTTGTTTTGAGAGATACTGGGGTGTAGGTTTTTCCTAGAAATCTTGCTTTGTTATTGCCTCCAAAGGATGCCCCAGGACTTTTTGGCTTTAGTCTTGGAGTTTTCCTTTTGTTTATCCGCCCGTCGAGATATTTTGACCCGTGCCCGAGATGTTTTTTGAGTAATCCGCTCTTCTTTTCTTTTGTAGGATCTTAGTTGACCTCATGTCTTCCCGAAATAACGTCGTAGCGACGCCTTCTCAGGTCCCTATGGGTATGGCCGATTGGGTGGATTCCATGGTCCTCATATGTGTCTTGCTGGTTGATTCTGAGTTTTGTTCTCAGCTTAGGCAGTTTCACAGCGTCTGTAGTAACTCTGGTGATGAGAAGAATTATAAGCTTGTTCCTCCTTCCTCTGACGAGAGAGTCTATTTCTCGACTCGAGTTGTTGACGATCGCCCTTTCTTTTATGCTTACGATTTTTTCTTTGGTCAACTCGGAGTTACTCTTCCTTTTACTCCATTTGAAATTGACCTGTTATGGTCTTGTAATGTTGCCCCTTCTCAACTTCACCCCAACTCCTGGGGTTTTATTAAAATCTTCCAATTGTTGTGTAATAGTTTTGGTATGCCTGCTTCCCAATCTCTCTTTTTCTATTTGTTCATCTTGACTAAGCCTGGTGTGGTGAAAAAGAAGTCAGCTTAGGTTTCCTTCCGTTCTACCCAAGGAAAGAAAGTTTTTTTCCATGTTTGACGAATCGTTTCGGGATTTTAAAAACTATTTCTTCAAGGTCCGAGCTGTTGAAGGATCTCGGCCCTTTTTCTTGGATGAAAATGACGAGCCCGCCTTTCCCCTAGAGTGGCAGAAGGATATTAGGGTCTCTAGGTACTCTTGGGACATGTTGGATGAGGCTGAGCGAGCCTTTGTGACTGTTTTAGAGGAGCGTTGGGGTCAGCCTCCCCATCTTGACACAAAGAAATTTCTAACCAACCCTTCTCTTCTTCAATCTGAACTGGGTATCTTGTGTTTCCTTTGCTGTTTGTCTTACGATGCTTGTAGCCCTTTTTTTTGACTTGTTTGATTTGTAGCTTGACTTCTATTTTATTTGCAGAGGCAATGAAGAACAATGAGTCTATGAAAGCTTTTAAAAGGGTACAGAAGGCGACTGCTGCCAGGAATGTTGCGGCCAGGGCTGCTGGGGAGGGGTCTTCTCAGCCTCGTGAGAAGCCGGCCGTGCCAAGCTCTCCCGGGGTGAAGAAGACGATCCCGATACCTCGGGTCTGTTTGGTGGATCCCCCTTCTTCTTCTGCTGTTCCACCCATTGTTCCTCCAAGTAAAAAGCAAAAGACTTCCGAGCCCTTTGATCTCAATGCTCCTAACTTCAATGCTATTGAATTTATAGATCAACAGATTGGGCCATATGGTACCATTCCCATGGATGATGTATCCATTCTCCATCATTTGGAGTTTATGGCTCAGAATCATGTAAGGATGGCCTATATGGCGGCTGCGATTCATCGAACTGCCCAGAACCTTCCTCTTCATGCTACTAAGGCATTTATGAAGGAGGCGAAATGGGAGTTCGACCGGATGAAGGGGTTGAAGGAGGAGCTCGAGGTGAAGGTGGCCAAGTTGGAGAAGGACCTCGAGAATGAGAAGGCAAGCTCTGAGTTGCTGGCTGCTTCCTTGAGGTTGGCTGAGGATGCAGCCATGATGCACAAGGAAAGTTATGTGACATCCTATATGGAGGGGAGGCGCTTGAGGGAAGAGCTGGACAACGCCCGGGAGGATTATGCCGACCTCCAGGGTCATCTTGTTGGTAGCGTAACTGCTGCTTACGAGAACTTGAAAGAACAAGTCTGGATCCTTGCTCCTGAGGCCGATCTCACCCTTTTCAGTTTGGATAATGTTGTCCGAGATGGCAAAATTGTCCCTGATGATGAGGGTGATGATGATGAAATTGTTCCTCCCCTCGTGTCTTCCACCAAGGCGCCGACCACTTCCGCTCCTTCCACTGTGCCTGACTTGGATTGCCAGATCCTGAATCAGGAGGATGGGACTGTTGATGCGGTGCCGATTCAAGCTCGTCCTTCTTCCCCTGGTCTTGATGCCGCGAAGAAAGCTCCTGATGGTGCCAAGAAAACTTCTGATGCCTGTTGATTTGTAGTTGGCCCGGCTTGTGGGCATTTTGTGGGAACTTTTTATAGCTTTTTGTGTAGATGGCCCGATTTTTTGGCCTTTTGATCTCTTTATTTATATATTGACTCTTCTTAGTTGCTTTCCTAACAACTTTTATTACTTTTAGAAACAGACAAGTAGCTTGCTGTCCTTTGGGTAGTAAGTGTTGGTGATCCTTCGAGGCCTTTATAATTTCATATAAAACCTGCTGATGTTGAACTCTCTCAATTTGAACTTCTTTGAGTTTTTAACTCTTTGTAGTCGTAGGGGTCCAATTTGGTTTTCTTTCTTTGCGTGTGTTTTTTAGTGCCTTGTGACCGACTTCTTTGCATTGGTCCCCTGATAGACTCCTTTTTGTAATCCTCTTTCTTGGACCTTCGTGAGGTCTCTTTCAGGAATTGCTGGATTTTTGTAGTGGATCGACTTTGTTGGGTCGATTTCTTTTAAGTTATTTTGTAATCCTCTTTCTTGGACCCTTGTTAGGTCTCTTTCAGGGATTACTTTTATAACTTGTTTTTGTAGGAAATCGACTTCGTTAGGTCGATCTTTTCTAAGTTATTTCGTAATCCTCTTTCTTGGACCCTTGTTAGGTCTCTTTCAGGGATTACTTTTATAACTTGTTTTTGTAGGAAATAGACTTCGTTAGGTCGATCTTTTCTAAGTTATTTCGTAATCCTCTTTCTTGGACCCTTGTTAGGTCTCTTTCAGGGATTACTTTTATAACTTGTTTTTGTAGGAAACCGACTTCGTTAGGTCGATCTCTTCTAAGTTATTTCGTAATCCTCTTTCTTGGACCCTTGTTAGGTCTCTTTCAGGGATTACTTTTATAACTTTTTTTTGTAGGAAACCGACTTCGTTAGGTCGATCTCTTCTAAGTTATTTCGTAATCCTCTTTCTTGGACCCTTGTTAGGTCTCTTTCAGGGATTACTTTTATAACTTGTTTTTGTAGGAAACAGACTTCGTTAGGTCGATCTCTTTTAAGTTATAGCAATTCCTCTTTAATAAGGTTGATCAGACCTCTTTCCAGGGATTCGCTGATAACTTGGGTTGACTTGGTCCGACTTTTTGATGTCGGCCAGTCTCTTTAAGTTATTTATATTAGCTATCTATAAGACCTCGTCAGGTTCTTTTTTAGATTGCTTTCGATAACTTCTTTCATTATTCTGTGTTCATTTTTGCCGATTTGTAGAAAGTGGTTGGCATATCGAGCTCGTCCTTTGGGTGAATCGTGCTTTCACCTTTATTGGTCGATTTGTCTTTATCGTGGTCGTGCAGTGAAATTGTTTTTCACTTTTCGCCGACCTGTAGCTTTATAACCGGACGATGAATGCTTCAGAATAATGCGTCTTGAAATCTTTGTAGAATACCTAGGTAATATTTTATTCAAAGAAAAATGCAAATATATACATGTGGGATTTTTCTTATCCGCTTAAGTTGGGTCTAGGTCTCGACCAGGTGCCTCATTAAAAAACCTTTTCAGGAAAAAGAGCGCATCCACTGGTGAGATCCTTTACTCTTTCTAACTGTAGTACCTTCTTAGGTTGCAGGCATGCCATGACCTTGGAAGCTCCCGTCCGTCGAGTTCGGATATTCTGTAGTAGCCCTTCCCGAGTACTTTTGTGACCCGGTATGGTCCTTTCCAATTAGCTGCCAGTTTTCCTTCTCCGGGTTGGGTTGTTCCTATGTCGTTTCAGATTAAGATGAGATCGTTCTCAGCGAAACTCCTTGGTACTACCCTTTGGTTATATCTGGATGCCATTCGACGTTTTAGCGCTTCTTCCGTGATCCGAGCTCTTTCCTGGATCTCAGGTAGCAGGTCGAGTTCTTCCCTCTGAAGTTGGGGATTTGCTCCCTCATTATAATGGACTGCCCTGTGCGATCCTTCCTCAATTTCTACTGGAATCATTGCCTCCGTTCCGTATGTTAACCGAAATGGGGATTCCTTTGTGGTAGAATGTGGCGTCGTTCGATAGGCCCATAGGACTTGTGGAAGCTCCTCTGCCCAAGCTCCCTTTGCATCTTGTAGTCGTCATTTTAACCCTGCTAATATGACTTTATTGGCGGCTTCGGCCTGTCCGTTGGCTTGAGGGTGTTCGACAGAGGTAAACTGGTGCTTTATATTCAAGTCGTATACTAGTTTCCTGAAGCCAGCATCTGTGAATTGGGTGCCATTGTCTGTGGTTATTGAATATGGGACCCCAAATCTTGTGACAATGTTTCTGTATAAAAACTTCCGGCTTCTTTGGGCAGTGGCGTTGGCTAAGGGTTCTGCCTCGATCCACTTTGTGAAGTAATCTACCCCTACTATGAGGAATTTAACTTGCCCCGATCCCTGGGGAAAGGGGCCGAGAAGGTCGAGTCCCCACTTCGCAAAAGGCCAAGGTGCGGTCACACTGATGAGTTCTTCTGGTGGGGCAATGTGGAAGTTGGCATGCTTCTGACATGGTGGACATGTCTTTACGAACTCTGTAGATTCTTTCTGTAGAGTTGGCCAGTAAAACCCTGCCCGGAGTATCTTTTTGGCAAGAGCCCGCGCTTCGAGATGACTGCCGCAGATGCCGCTGTGTACCTCTTCTAGCACTTCCCTGGTGTGGGAGGTCGGCATGCACTTTAGTAATGGCATCGATATCCCTCTTTTGTACAAGGTGTTATTTATAATGGTGTAGTATTGTGCTTCCCTTTTTAGCTTCTTTGCTTACTTTTCTTCTGCGGGGAGCGTTCCTGACTTGAGGTAGTTGATTATGGGTATCATCCAGTCTTGGTCCTGGCCTGTTATGTTTAGGACTTTTTCTGTTTCCGAGATTGATGGGTTCTGTAGCATTTCCTGGATGAGGCTTCTATTATTGCCTCCTGGTTTGGTGCTAGCCAGCTTTGAGAGTGCGTCAGCTCGAGCATTTTGCTCGCGGGGTATGTGGCAGATCTTGTATTCCCCGAATTGTTCGAGCTGTTGCTTGGTTTTATCCAGGTATCTTTTCATGATGGGATCTTTGGCTTGGTAGCTCCCTGCTATCTGTGATGTGACTACTTGCGAATCACTATATATGTTGAGTTTTCGCGCTCCCACTTCTTCAGCCATTTTCAAGCCAGCTAGCAACGCTTCATATTCCGCCTGGTTATTTGAAGCCGGGAATCCGAACTTGAGGGAAAGCTCAACGTGGGCTCCCTGGTTGCTTTCTATTATCACTCCTGCGCCACTTCCTGTTTTGTTTGAAGATCCGTCCACATACAAATTCCACTCTATGGGGCCTCTAGGGTATCTGTGAACTCGGCAATAAAATCGGCTAGGTATTGTGATTTGATGGCAGTCCGAGCTTCATATTGGAGGTCGAATTCTGATAGCTTGACTGCCCATTGTAGAATTCTACCGGCTAAATCCGTTTTCTGTAGTATTCCTTTTAAGGGCTGATTAGTTCGAACTTTGATGGTGTGGGCCTGGAAGTAGGGGCGGAGTCGTCGAGATGTTAAGACGAGAGTGTAGGCAAATTTTTCTATTTTCTGATAGTTCAGCTCGAATCCCTGTAGTGCTTTGCTAATGAAGTAGATGGGTTGTTGCCCGTTTTTGCTTTCTCGAATTAATGCTGATGCTACTGCCTTTTCTCCTACTGCAAGATATAGTATGAGTGGTTCTCCTTCTTGAGGCCGGGATAGAATAGGTGGCTGTCCTAAGAACTTCTTAAAGTCTTGGAACGCTTATTCGCATTCTGTCGTCCATTCGAACTGTTTTCCTTTTCTTAAAGTTGCATAGAAGGGGAGAGATCTTATTGCAACTCCTGCTAAGAATCGTGATAGGGCAGCTAGCCTCCCGTTGAGTTGCTGTACTTTTTTTATGCAGGTTGGGCTCTTCATGTTCAATATGGCCTGGCATTTATCTGGGTTTGCTTCGATTCCTCGTTGTGTGAGCATGAAGCCTAAGAATTTTCCTGCTTCTACTGCGAAGGTGCATTTAGCTGGATTGAGTCGCATACTATGTTTCCTGATGGTGTCGAATACTTGGGCTAGGTCGGTCAACAGTGTCTGTTCGCTTTTCGTTTTAATTAGCATGTCGTCCACATAAACTTCCATAATTTTCCCGATGTGCTCCGAGAAGACTTTATTCATCAATCTTTGATAAGTGGCTCCTGCGTTCTTAAGGCCGAAAGGCATTACAATGTAGCAGTAGTTTGCCTTTGGTGTTAAGAACGAAGTTTTTTCCTGGTCCGGTGGGTACATGGGGATTTGGTTGTATCCCGAATACGCATCCATAAACGAGAGATATTTATACCCCGAGGAAGTGTCTACCAGGGCGTCGATACTCAGGAGTGGGTATGGATCTTTTGGGCAAGCTTTGTTGAGATCTGTATAATCGGTGCACATTCGCCAATTCCCGTTTGACTTCTTTACCAAGACAACGTTGGCTAGCCATAATGGGTATTTGACTTCTCTTATAAATCCAGCTTCCAATAGTGCCTGCACTTGCTCTTCCACAGCCTAGGATCGCTCTGGCCCGAGCTTTCTTCGTTTTTGTTGTACTGGTCGAGATCCTGGATAGACTGCCAACTTGTGACACATTAGCTTAGGGTCTATACCTGGCATGTCTGCGGCTTTCCATGCAAACAGGTCGGCATTATCTCGCAAAAATTGCATTAGATGTTCTTTTAGATCTCCTTTGAGGATTGTGCCGATATTAGTTATTTTTTCCGAGGTGTCTCCGATCTGAATTTTTTCTATCTCACCCTCTGGTTGGGGACGGAACTCCTTTCGTCGTTGAACTCCGCCCAGTTCAATTGCGTGGAACTCTTCTCCTTTGCCTCTGAGGTTGAGGCTCTCGTTGTAACAGCGACGCGCCATCCTCTGGTCCGCTTTTATTGTAGCTATTCCTTTTGGAGTTGGGAATTTCATACACAGGTGTGGGGTCAAGACTATTGCTCCGAGTTGGTTGAGCGTGGTCCGACCTATGAGAGCGTTGTAGGCTGAGCTTACGTCGACTACGATGTAGTCTATTTTGAGAGTTCTTGATTGGTCTCCTTTTCCAAAAGTTGTATGCAGTGGTATGTATCCTAGTGGTCGAACCGGAGTGTCTCCTAACCCGAACAAACTGTTTGGATATGCTTTAAGTTCTTTTTCTTCTAAGCCGAGCTTATTGAAGGCTGTTTTGAATAAGATGTCGGCAGAACTCCCTTGGTCTATTAATGTCCGGTGTAGGTTGGCGTTTGCCAAGATGACGGTGATAACCATGGGATCGTCGTGTCCGGTAATGATACCGGTTGCATCTTCTTTAGTAAATGTTATTGCTGGGATGTTGAGTGCTTCTTCCTCTCCTTCGACATGATATATCTCTTTGAGGTATCTCTTACGAGAGGATTTGGAGATTCCTCCTGCTGCGAAACCGCCATGTATCATATGGACGTGTCTTTCTGGCGTCCGAGGTGATTGTTCTGTTCGTTCGGTATCATCATCCCTTCGTCTCTTTCTTTGCTCGTCATCTCGGGTGGCCAGGAATCGATCTAGTTTTCCTTCCCTTACCAATTTTTCTATTATGTTTTTTAAATCGAAGCATTCGTCAATGGAGTGTCCCCGGACCCGATGATATTCACAATACTATTTTCGGTTTCCTCCTCCCTTTTTGCCTTTAAGTGGCCGAGCTGGGGGATTTTTTCCGTGGGCAGACTTCTTTATATATTTCGACCAGTGATGCCCTAAGAGGAGTGTAGTTATGGTACTTCTTAATTTTCTCTCCTTGTCTGTCGTCTTTTCTTTTGGATTCTTTGTCTCTGTCACGGTAGGAAGCTCCCGATTTTGAGGACTCTCCTAGACGAGCGTTTTCTTCCATATTGATATATTTTTCTGCTCTCTCCTGAACTTCGTCGAGGGTAGTCGGGTACCTTTTTGATATAGATTGGCTGAAAGGTCCCTCTCGTAGGCCGTTGATGAGTCCCATGATTGCGGCTTCCGTGGGTAAACTTTGTATGTCCATGCATGTTTTGTTGAATCTTTCCATGTAGTTGCGAAGGCTCTCCCGATCTCCTTGTTTGATTCCTAATAAACTGGGGGCGTGCTTAGCTTTATCCTTTTGAATGGAAAATCTGGCTAAGAATTTCTTAGCTAAGTCGTCGAAACTTGAGATGGATTTTGGTGGTAAGTTGTCGAACCACCGCATAGCTATCTTTGTCAGAGTTGTTAGGAAGGCTTTACAGCGAATGGCGTCTGGGGCGTCAGTAAGATACATTCTGCTTCTGAAGTTACTGAGATGGTGGTTAGGATCCGTGGTGCCGTCATATAGAGCCATATCCGGAAGTTTGAAGTCTTTTGGAATTTTGGTTTTCATGATTTCCCTAGTGAAGGGGTATTGTTCTTTGTGTGAATTCTCTTCGAGATTAGCACGAGGGGCTTTTGATTTGAGATCGGCTTCCAATTGTTGCAGTTTTTCTTCCAACTCCCGACGTCGCCGCATCTCTCTTTGTAAATCCCTTCCGATTTCCCTTTGTTGGTGGGTTTCTTTTTCCAGTTATTTTAGGCGATCTAGGAGTGCTTCTATGGCCCCCGAATTTGGCGAGTCTTTGTCTTGGTTGGTCTCCGGAGCGTCTTGTAGCGTGACGTTCGCGTTTTTGTGTGGTGTTCGATCCTCCAGACCTGAATCGTGATCGTTGTCATGGTTGTCCGCCATGGTGATGGGATGACTTCCAGGTCCCCGGCAACGGCGCCAATGTTCCGAGGGTTACCTGAAACTGTAGGTCGATCTCGGATGAGATCTTCTGTGCTGGTCGGAGCTGTTGTGTCCGACTAGTTTGATGGTGGCCGGAACTGTTGCGTCCGACTTGTTGGACTTGCTGCGCTGCTGATCCTTGGTCACCGGAGGGTGGGGGGTACCTGCAAGAGACTCCGATGCTTAAGTTAGCATGGGTATTAAACAGGTTTTATGTAGAATCAGAGTATGAGTTTATACCTTGGTGCTCCAGTGTATTTATAGTAGTTGTAGAGTGACCTTTCTAGATAAGATAAGTTAGTTATCTTATCTTATCTTTATCTTTGAGTTGAGGTCAGCTTATCTTCAAGGGAACCGCCCTTATCTCTTATAGGCTTGGACGGCCTTTGGACTTGGGTCGTGTTCCTCTACTTGGGCCCTTTATGGGCTTTCCTGTCAACTTAGCCAAGTTCTTTAAGAAGAAGTCGGTCCGCTTGACCTGAAGAGGTCGGTCGCTTTGTCGTCGATCATCCCAGGTCGGATAGCTCGACCCAGGGTATGAACACTTACCTTTGTCACTAACGTTGGGATGTACCACCACAAGTCACTATGAGCAACGTTAGCTCCCACGTTAACTTATTTAACGTGGAAGCTAACGTGGATAAAGGAGATGATAAGCCAATGTTAGTGACACTCACCTTTGTCACTAACGTTGGAGATGGCTATCATTACCACGTTAGAAGCCACGTTAACTTAGTTAACGTGGACTCTAACGTGGGAAGTGGGGGCACCTTGGAACGTTAGTGACAAAGGTAAGTGTCACTAACGTTCTCGAAGAATTGGCAAGCCTACGTTAAGAGCCACGTTAACTAAGTTAACGTGAACTCTAACGTAGGGAGGGAGGACTCTCAACGTTATTGGAAAAGGTGAGTCCCAATAACGTGTGCGAAGGACCAAGAGGCAACGTTAGTGGTCACGTTGGTGCCACTAACATTGAAGTTAACGTGGATCATCCCTGGGTAAGGAACGTTAGTGAAAAAGGTGATTGTCACTAACGTTCTCGAACCCCCACTCTCACTTAACGTTAACGCCACTAACGTCTTGAGCTAAAGACCCTTCCTACTTCACACTTTCTCTCTGCAAGTAAAGCTAAGTCCACTGCAGAAGATAACTGCTTCAAACTCAAGATCCAAAGGCCCATATCCAAGACTTTAAGAATCAACTAGAAAATCAGAAGAGTAGTATATATAGGGGTAGTTTTGAATCAGGAAAAAGAGCTTTTTTGGGGGATTGGAAATTGAGAACAACTCTCTGTATAATTTACTCTGCACTTCTAGTTTTATTTTTCATGATGTATTCTCCATCTTTGTTTTCCATTTCAAGAGCTATGAACAACTAAACCCCTTTCATTGGGTTAGGGAGCTCTGTTGTAATTTGATGGATCAATACTAATTTTCATTACTCTTCTTCTATCTTTTCTCTTGATTTTACTAGAAAGCTTTCAATCTTCATCCAATTGGGTAGTTATCTTGGAAAAGAAGCTATTCATACTTGGATCTCTTTTGAACCTTGGAAGAGGAATGAAGAGATCATGCTAGAAATGCTTTCTCATGTTGGACCAAATTGAGTTTGGTTGGGTATGGTGACTATAATCCTACCAACACTTGATTTGGGAATGCATGTGGTATAATCAGTGACCATACTTCATCTCTTCTCATGAGCAATTGACCAAAGAATTGGCTATTGATAAAGATTTGAGAGACTAAATTACCAAGGAATTAGAATTCGATCACTTAAGATTGCTAAGGAGATCAATGAATGCATTGATTGAGGAAGAGATGAAAATGAACTTGATCCGGAGAATGTAACATCTCCTAAGCGCAATGAATTCCCATTTCTGATCTTACCCATTCTCTTTAATTTCTGCAATTTACTTTCATGAGCATCTTCCCCATTCCCATTTACAATTCTGCAATTTACTTTCCGTCATTTACTTTCAGCTCTTTACTTCCAGCATTTACATTTTCTGCTATTTACTTTCCCGCCATTTAATTTCCTGCAACTCTCAAACCAAATTCTACTTCGCTCAACTAGAACATTCCTCTAATTAAAGTTGCTTGACCAATCAATCCCTGTGGAATTTGACCTCACTCTATTGTGAGTTTTTACTTGACGACAATTCGGTATACTTGCCGAAGGAAAATTGTTGAGAGACAAGTTTCCGTGCTATCAGCTGGTGCTGAAAGGAAGCTGCAACTAGCAGAACTAGAGAACCTTCGCCTAGAAGCATATGACAACTCCAGGCGATACAAAGAAAAGATGAAGGCGGTCCATGACAAGCACATAAAAAGGAGAGAATTCAGACCAGGGGAGTTAGTTCTTCTTTATAACTCCAGACTGAGGCTCATGCCAAGTAAACTGAGATCAAGATAGGAAGGTCCATACAGAGTAGAAAAGGCAGAGCGATACGGAGTTTTTCACCTACGTCATCCTTCTAGCTCCAAATTCATCAAGGTCAATGGACATCGCCTAAAGCTTTATCATGGTGAGAAGATGATGGATCACAAAGAGCTAGAGGTCTTCCTCTTGGAAGACCCACCAACAGAAGCAGAATGAGCCTTAAGACCATCCAACTTAAGGACGTAAAAGCAAAGTGCTAGGTGGGAGACAACCACCATGGTATGATCATTCCGTTTCAGTCTTAGTTTTATTTTACTTTATTCTATTTTGTTTTTGTTAATGACTCTTCTCATAATCTCTGCATACAGCCTACATTTGCATTTGCATTCGAAACACGCGACGCACAAGCGTCGCTGACGCGTCCGCGTCATATGTGCATTCGAAACAAGGAAGAAAAGAAGCAGAGAGTCACGCGGGAACATGGCTGGAGGCATGCCTAAGGCACACACACACGCCCACGCATGTGCGTCCCTAACGCGTCCGCGTCACTTGAGAAAACAGCCTCCCACGCGTGCGCGTCACCACACCCACGCGTGACCCTGCAAAATCGACGTAAATGGGTGTATGGCAGAGAGTTATGATGGAGTGGGCTGGAATTGTGCTAGAAGCACAAGCCCTACCACACGTATGCGTCTCCCATGCGTCCGCGTCATTTTTAAAAGTAAGGCCATTCACGCGTGCGCGTCACCCACGCGCACGCGTCACCCTAAATTTTGGCAATGTGCGAATGAAACAGAAAGTTGTGCGCACGCGTGGCTGCTCTCGCGCCAATGGCACATTTTATTTCACGCGAACGCGTGACCCACGCGTTCGCGTTACTTGAAAATAGCACCAATCACGGGAACGCATCCTCCACGCGTCCGCGTTGCCTGCGCCGCACAGCTTATCCAGATCAGCGCCAGAAATCTTATCTTTTCTTCCCCAATCCTAATTTTTTCTTCTACCTTCTTATTTCTTTCTTCTTCCTTCTTTCTTTTTTATTCCTTCTCATTTTTTTACTTTCCCCTCCTTCTTTCTTTTTCACATTCATCATCAAGGTTCTTTTCTTTTCTTCTTCCCTCTCTACTTTTTCATTATTATTTTTATTTATGTTTTCTTCTTCTTTTTCCTTTTTCTTTCATTATATATGTTTTCTTTTTCTTTCTTTTACTTTTTATTCTTTTGATTGGTGTTAGAAATTTAATTTCGTGATTGTTTTCTTCTATATTTTGCTTGTGGATTATTAAGGAATTGTTTGACAATTAAATATCACTTCTTAAAGGGTTGCTTGCATATTCAATTTAATACTTTCAACAACATATTTACCATGCATGCTAAGTATTTGTGAAAAAGCCCGTATGGCATTGTGCATTATTTTTAAAATATTATATTCTACTACTCGAATGCCTGTTTTTCACAAAATCCCTTTTTATATATTATTGATTGAATATAATTGTCAATTCAAACAGATTGTTAGTTTAACAGACTTGATAATCAAATTGGGCATTTAATGCTTGATCTATGCTACTCATGCCTTTGCCGGCATGCCAATAAACATCTTGCATCTACTTGCCATCACATGCACTTGCTATATTTCCATTGATGAACTTTTCACATGTAGTCGCGACCATGTGTTAACGACATCCTTCTTTACCGTGCATTGATTATCACGTGTCCTGTCCTCTTTCTTGTTCGAACCCTTAGCTTTACATGTTACTTTCTTCTTCCCTTTTCAGGATGGCCACCAAGAAGGGTAAAGAGAAAGCTACTCCCAAACCACCAGCAAGAAAAGGAACAAAAAGAGCACTAGTGGCAGAGCCATCTTCAACAGCAGTAAAACCTTTAACAAAACGAATCAAGAGGATCATCAAGGTCGATGAAAAAGAGAAAGCCTTTCCAGCAAAGGACACTGCGTGGTTCACTAACTGCTACTGTGAGCAGATGTTCTCCATCCTGGCTGAGAGGAACTATAACAATGAGCACCATCTCATCCTCCCAACCTACATTGTTGAATTTGTTGAGCCCCGAATTAAGCAAAGACAATGGGGATTTCTACGGAGAAAGCCACGGCAGGTTAACCTATCATAGGTAGTTGAATTCTACTCCAATTTTCACATGCCAACCCTGTAGTCTGTCTATGATCGTCAGAAGCACGTCCCCATAACTGAAGAGGCCATTCAGCGAGCTTTAGATCTTTCCCTACTCCAAAAGGATTGGACGCATTCCAAGAAGCTTCATTCAAGCGCCAGACATACCAATTTGACTGGGATGTCGTTCTCAGAGTTATAGCACAACCTGGCAGCAGATGGATCTGTGGATACCATCGATCCCGACCTAAGAGCATATTGGCTTCAGCACTCACCTTGGAGGCTCGAGTATGGGCACAGATCATGTCCCGTTACGCCTTCCCAAGCACTCACGAGTCCTCCTTCACTGCAGACATGGCTATTCTACTCTGGTATATCCTTACAGACCAGCCTCTAAACTTACCATGACATATCCGGCATGACATGGGACACGTTTAAATTGTGGACAACCTACCTTTTCCCGCTTTGGTTTCAGATCTAGTCTCAGCAGCCGGAGTCTCCTATAGAGCTGGGGACACCAAGGCTATGATCCCATGGGATGATCAGTACGTCCCTAACGGGAAGTATATTAGACCTCCAGCAGCCACTACTAGCCAGCCTGCAGAATCGGCCGAAGATATTCCTTCACCTTCCACATCACAATCACCTTCAACAAACCAACTGCTCCATCAGATACTTGAGAAGTTAGACCGGCTTGACCGGAAGGGAAACCAAAGGGAGCACCGTAACAAGCGCCGATTTACATACCTCAAGGAGCTGTTTGTTGGTAACCACCCACCTGAAGAAAACCATACACCCCGGACTCTACTTCATTTACTAGCACAGGGAGCCATGACGGTCCCGATTATGGAGATACTGCTACCAGTCCCCCTTTGTTCCTGACTGATGGCACCGAGGACAGTGCAAAGCTTTAAGTGTGGGGAGGTCGGTCAGTACCTGACTTCCGGAGGTAATTTCTCTTTCTAAACACCAATTGAATAGGATATTTATTAATTTTTCTTTTGATTAGGATAGGATAGATTGCATAGTAATAAGTTATTTGCATGCATCTTCTATTTGGTTGAAATATAATAAGTTTCTTTTTAGGACCCTATTTTTGAAAAATTTCACTAATTTAAATCAAAACTTTTGTGTTAAATTTGTTTGAAGATTGTAAATTGGAACATAGTTTAAAAAGCTAAGAACACACAACCTGTGAGATTTGAGCTTAATTACATGGTTACATTATTTAACCATAATATTTTATTCTTGTGTATTTTTCTTCTTTATGATTGTAATCTATATTTTGTTCCATCCTATATGTCCAATGTTTGATGTGTTATATGCATGCATATGATTGAGGTCATTATTTGTTATTAGCTCACTAATCCCAAATAGCCTACCCTTTCAATCACCATTTGTTAGCCACCTTGAGCTTTTTAATCCCCATTTGTTCTATATTTTACTACATCACTAGCCTTAAGCAGAAAAACAAATTAATTACCCTAAATTGAATCTTTGGTTAGCTTAAGATAGAGATTGTGTGCCAATTAAGTATGAGAAAATTGTGGGAACATGGGTTAACAAGGGAATGTGTTATGTTTTTACAATTGATAAAATATTGGGAATTTGGGTGCCTACTCATGTGAAACAAAAAAAATTAAAAATCCATGTGCATTGATAAGTTATGTTTGCTTTTATATTTTCAAAAAAAAATATTCAAGTAATTAAGTAATTAAGTAATTAAGTAAATGAATAAGGAGACAAAATTACCCCAATGTTAAGTTTAATAAAAAAAATCAATGCATATGTGATACAAGTTAAGAGAAAAGTTGATGCATGAGTATGTGAAATATGCAAAAGTGGAAACTTTGGGTAGCTAGGCATGATTTTAAAATTATAAAGAGTGTATGTATAGGTAAGAGCTTAAGCCATCCAAAGATTCAATTTATAGCTCACTTAGCCATATATATACCCTCACCTTTGCCTTAGCCCCATTACAACCTTGAAAAGACCTCATGATGTTTGCATTGGTACATTAAATACTTGTCGATTGGTTAGGTGAAGAACAAGGTTTAGAAAGCATGATTAGAGAAGAGTAGAGTGATTACCATATACACTAGAGTGACCAGAGTGCATATACACCATCAGTGAGGGTTCAATGCTTAATTCTATGTTCCCTGCTTTCGTGAGCTGTCTTACAAGTTTACTTGTTTTAACTGTATAATTTGAATTAGTGGAATTTGATTTATGTTTGTCTTGAAGAACTTATTTACTTTTAACCAAGTAGGCAAAATCATTTTAGAATATCGTTGCATTCATATACATAGGTTGCATTGCATTGCATGAGTCTTACTTTTCCCTACTCATTTATTTTATCTCCTTAAGCTAAGCATGACGACATGCTAATGTTTAAGTGTGGGGAGGTTGATAAACCACTATTTTATGGTTTATCTTGTGTTTAATTGAGTGGTTTTATCAAGTCCTTACCCACTTATTCATATGATTTGCATGATTTTACAATTCCTTCCTAGTTTTGTTTTATGGTTGAAAACTTGCTTCCTAGAGATCTTTAATTTGTGTATTTTAATTCTCCTTTATACCATTCGATGCCATGATCCGTGTGTTAAGTATTTTACGCTTTATAGGGCAGGAATGGCTTAGAGAATAGAGAGGAAGCTTGCAAAAATGGAAGGAACACAAGAAACTAAGAAGATGACCAGCGAGCATCAACGCGCACGCATGGCTCACGCGTGCGCATGATCTGAAGAAATTTGTAGCGACGCGTGCGCGTGCCTGACGCGTACGCGTGCCTGACGCGTACGCGTGGATTGGAGTCCTGCAAGATGACACGTGCGTGTGACATGCCAAAACTACCAGCAACGCGTACGCGTGACAAGCGCGATCTGCAGAATGTAACAGAATACACTGGGGTCGATTTTGGGTGGCGTTTTGACCCATTTTTCGGCCCAGAAACATAGACTAAAGCCAGGGAACATGTAACAACCCCGATTTTCGAATACGCGAGATCGTTTCTGAATACACGAATTTCTCCGAAAGATCAGTAAAGGGAATACCTCTTCTGTATCATCAAGAATCTCAATCCTCATTGTCATTATATTATCTTTAACTCAGGACCTTAGTTGAGACAAGCTCGATAACGCGGTCACGAAGAACCTAGTTTTTGAACCGTATCGGTTAGGGGTTTTGATTCGGTTTTTCGTAAATAGTCTCAGTTTGACAAACCAGACTTGATTTATGAGAGGAGAGAGATAATAGTATAATATTATCATTATATTAGTATTAGAAAATGCTTGAATGATATTATAAGGTTACCTGGTCTGTTTTAGTTAAAAACAGAAATCGGTTTAATCGGGTTTACGGTTTACTGGTGCAGCTTAGCACCAGCACTCTCTGGTGACTTTAGCAATGCTAAAGCCTCATTATATATGTTCTATTCTCATAATAAATATGTTACTAGTGTCATTTATGCTAGTAGCTCAGAAAATAATTTTTAGAGATGTTTTTACGAGTGTTCCGATACACCTAGTCTTAGTAATTATACACCTGAGATATTTTAATATTACTTTAACCCACCTCCAAGCCAACCAATCACAACTCACCTTACACCCCCAAGACCTCCAAGGCTGTCTCATTTCATCATTTTGGCCGAAATTGAAAGGAGAGAAAAGAGAGAAAACTTCATGAACACTTAATCTTCAAATCTTGTTTTCTTCTGAACCAAAACTCAAACCAAAACTCTGATTTCACCAAAATGATCCTCTCTTCTTCCTCTACATAACCATGTGACTTATCAAGGCTGGAAATAAGGTGAGATGGCTGTCTCCCTCCATCTTCAATTCGGTTTTCAAGGAAAACCATGCAAAACATGTGTTTTGTTGATGTTCTTCCTTAGGAATCATGCTTAACTTGACTTGAGGGCCAAGAAACATTAATTTTCAGCAAGTCTAAGGTGAGATATCTCTTTCTAACGTGCTGAGGGAGATTTGGTCAGTTGAGAGTTTGTGGATTTAAAGTTGTTCTTCATGTGTTTTAGGAGGAAAAAGTGCTTAAGGACCACCTGAAAGTCTAACCGAATTTGGAGCAGCAAATCAAGGTAGGAATTGACGAATTTAATCTTGATTGATTGTGTTTGAGTTGTGTGATTATGATATGGTTTGTTTATGCTTGAAATTGATTGTTTATATGAGTAATTCTTGTTGAAATTTTGGTGAAAATTTGATGAAATTTGATGATATTCAACTTTGAATTTGTGTTCTTCTTGGCTGCTGGAAAAACGAACCCTAGACCTTAAATTGGGGTTCAATTTGTGTTAAAATCATGTAGAAAAGATGGGGTTTTAGTGGCTGCAATTTTATTTTGAATTATGGTAAAAATCGGTTGCTGAAAAGAATGAAAAACGGGTAAAAACAGAGAAAGAATCTGAAGAATTTACGAAGAACACGAAGAACACTTTGAGTGTGGTGAAGAACAATGAAGAACACCTTTTAGATCTTGAAAAGGGCAAGGAAGTAAATATTTTGGTGTTTGAGGGGTTATTTTGTAATTTCCAAAAGTTAGGGTGGTTAAAGTAGAAATATCAAAAGTTACGGGTGGTAAAAAGTGAATTTTTAAAGGTTAAAAGTTAAAAAGGGGTAATTTTCGAAAATATATTAATAAAATAATAAATAATAATAAAATATTAAATAATAATATTTAATTAAAAATAATATTTTAATAAAAATAATAAAATAATGCGAAAAAGGCAATTTTCTGTAAAAGCTTTAGAAAGACAACTTTAAGTGCAGAATCTCATAATTACCTTCATAAAACACTTAGGGAGTGGTAAGAACATATTAGTGAGGCAAAGATAAAGGAAAGATAAAAAGTTAAAGAAAAGATAAAAACCAAAGAAAAGTCTGTAAAGTTTTAATGACAGAAAAACAGACAGAGACTAGTGAACAAACTAGGGCAACATAGTTAGTCCTTGAGTTGCGACTAGGGTTAGGTATTATATGAAAAGTTAAACTGTTTCAGTATAGACTTAATGAACTTATACTTGGGACAGGCTAACTATTCATACCGAAATTTACATAAGCTTTAAATACATACGTTAAGCAGAGAAATCAGAGCAGAGTAAAGAAAACACAGAGAATAGAGTAACCAGAGAAAAGTAAAGAGATATAGAGAAAAGATTAATCAAAGCAGAGTAAAAAGATAAAGTGAAAGATGTAAAGTTTGTATAGTATGATTGAACAGAGAAAGAAAGAAGTACTGCATAAGAATGTGAAAGTGATGATGAATAATGGGAATGATAATGAATGATGATAATGAGAAAAGAGTAATATCACAAAGAAAATAAAGGAGAAGAGTATAAGAATAAAGAGTTAAGCCTTGTGGCATGATGTTCTGTTGTATGTTCATCTGCTGCTTTTCCATTGGCCCTAGAGGTCCTGTAGGCCCAAGTTCACCTACAGTAAGTTGTTATTCCTATAGGCCGAAGTTCACCTGCAGTGAATATCAATTGTGTATCTCAGGGTGTTACTCCTGTAGGCCGAAGTTCACCTACAGAGAGTTGTGATACCTGTAAGCCGAAGTTCACTTACAGGGGCGCTATTTTTGTAAGCCGAAGTTCACTTACAGAGGTGCTATTTCTGTAGGCCGAAGTTCACCTACAGAAAGTTGTTGTGATTAAACCATTTCTGTAAGCCGAAGTTCACTTACAGAGGTGTTATTTCTGTAGGCCGAAGTTCACCTACAGAAAGTTGTTGTATTGTGATTAAACTATTCCTGTAAGCCGAAGTTCACTTATGGGAGTGCTGTTTATGTAGGCCGAAGTTCACCTACAGAGATAAAGCCATATCTAGGACTAGTTCCTAGGTAATGTTGGGATGCAGGGTGTAAACCGACACATGAGCTCATGGCCTGCATAGGACAGACATGCATCATACTTGGTTGCGCATTTCCTCTGTTATGATTGTTGTTTGAATGTATGCCTTCTTTGTTTGTAATCTATTCACTGTGTCTGTGTTTTGTTTTCTTGTATTCTTTTGTTTGTGTTTTGCTTTCTGTTTTCTTTATTTCCTCTATTTATCTGTTTCTTCTGTCTATTGCTTCTCGGTATTCTGTTATTTATCTGCTAAACAACACGAAATTAATGAACTTAACTAATAACCCCGACCCTACTAAGAACTCCCCAGTTCTTACCCTTTCTCCCTCCCTTCCCCCTTCAGATGGAAGTAAGAGTACCTTACCATAGTTCACTGATGACCGTTCGCAAGAAGAGGATTCTACTCTAGATAGTCTTCTGAGTCTAGGGTGAATTCCGTTCTCTGTTTATATGTATATACTGTGAGACCAGCCAATGTCTGCACCCCGTTTGTATACGAACTTTAACTTAAATCCTGTGTACGAGACTCCTGTTGTATGGCTACTTGATGGGGTACCAGAGAGACGTCTTATGGTAATGTCTGATCGTGCAGAGGTGTAGCAGATGATGTTCTACCTTTTGATGAAGTTCCACCTGACTTGATTTTTGAAGACTTAGAACGTACTTTCCCTCGCTTTAGTAGTTTAGAGGGACTAGGTGAGTATAGAGTCTAGGCTAGTCTGGGTGCCAGCTTAGGGACCTCTTGAACAGGTCAGGACCTGGGATGTTGTATGTATGTACATGTATATAATTATTATCTAGCTATATCTAGGGGTGTTCTAACTAAAAGTCTATACTCTAATAAAGGCTGGATCACTGAATGTTGTTAGCTGCTTGTGATGTATTTATGTGTGATTGTTTATAACTGTTTTATCTGTTTTTATTTATGAATTGATTATAAATGATTATGTTTATTAATCCAAACATTTTCAGAAAAAAAAAGTACCTCACTAACCAACTACGCTTTTAACAACGAATCAGGCTCATATAATAAATAATAGATAATAATTAGGATGACAAATTGGTAGCACTCGGTTTCTGGTATGTCCTAGGCGTACTGAAAATTGGGTCGTTACAATTTGGTATCAGAGCAGTTCGTTCCCAGTAGAGCCTGGGGAGTGGACTGACTATGCTTCATTGCATACTCTGTTGTGTGTCTCATGCTTATAGGATATCTATGTGATATATGTTGCAAGATTGTCTCTGTGTTTTCATTCTGGGAATGTTCACACTTGACTTGAAGTGTTAAGACTGATCACCTTAATAACGATTGTTTGGTGTGAACAGGACTACAATGAGACCACGGAGACGGAGTACGTGGGAAGGAACCCCTAGTGATAACCGAGAGAGAGAACAGAAAACGTTTATGATTACCATGAACGCTATAGCTGAGGCAGTGCGTGAGGCTGCAGTAGCAGCGGCTAGGGCTGTTGAACGTCTTGGGGTGAGAAATGGGAATGAGAATGAACATGGAGAAGATAGTGGGAATGATGAGAATAACTTGGGGCATCTTGAAAGACCTATGACCCTTGCGACTTTTTTGAAGGTTAAACCGCCTAAGTTTAAAGGTACACTCGTTGCGACTGATGTTGACAACTGGTTTCGAGCTATTGAACGATCACTGCGAGCGCAGCATGTTCCGGAAGGCCAACACGTGGAGTTTGCTACTTATATGCTGGAAGGAGAAGCTGAGCATTGGTGGCAGGGGATACAGCGACTGTTGCAACAAGATGAAGGCGATATTCCTTGGAATACTTTTAAGGATGAATTTTATAAGAAGTATTTTCCGAGGGCAGCTCGTGACGCTAAGGAGATGGAACTTATGCAGCTGAAACAGGGTAACACAACTGTTGCAGAATATGTCCGTAAGTTTTATGACTTGTGCCGTTTCTCCAAGATCTGCCAAGGGAATCCTGCTGACTTTGAAGAATGGAAGTGTTTAAAGTTCGAAGGGGGCCTTCGTGAGGATCTGATGAGTTCAGTAGTTCCATTAGAGATAAGAAATTTTGCTGAACTGGTGAATAAAAGTAAATTAGTGGAAGAATGTTCGAAAAAGGTGGCGATAGCTCGAGCAGATCGTAAGGAAACCTCAGGAAGAGACTTTATTCAAGATCTAGCCCCTCAAGGTCATAACTTTAAGTTCAGTGGTCAGTTCCATCGCCAAAATAGGAATCAACGAAATGGTAACTTTCTCGCTCGTAACAATGGCAAATACGACAACAATAATCTGGGAGAGGAAGAAGGAGGTCAACCTCAGGAAATTCAGGATATTTCAGTATGCTCAAGGTGTGGGAAAGATCATGGTAACATACCATGTCAGTATGGGACAAACCATTGTTATGCTTGCGGAGAACCTGGACACATAGCTAGGATTTGCCCAAGGAGGTTTGTTCGAGATCCAGCAAGGCCAAAACAACAAGGAAGGGTTTTTACCGTAACTGCTGGCAACACAAATGCATATAATTCTTCCACTCGAGGTGAGTACCACACTATGGTTTTGTTTGTACTAGATAATACTATAACTTCTTATGCGCATGTTAAATTTTGAGGGCAAAATTTTCATTTAGGAGGGTAGAATGTAACAACCCCGATTTTCGAGTACGCGAGATCGTTTCTGAATACACGGATTTCTCCGAAAGATCAGTAAAGGGAATACCTCTTCTGTATCATCAAGAATCTCAATCCTCATTGTCATTATATTATCTTTAACTCAGGACCTTAGTTGAGACAAGCTCGATAACGCGGTCACGAAGAACCTAGTTTTTGAACCGTATCGGTTAGGGGTTTTGATTCGGTTTTTCGTAAATAGTCTCAGTTTGACAAATCAGACTTGATTTATGAGAGGAGAGAGATAATAGTATAATATTATCATTATATTAGTATTAGAAAATTCTTGAATGATATTATAAGGTTACCTGGTCTTTTTTAGTTAAAAACAGAAATCGGTTTAACCCGGTTTACGGTTTACTGGTGCAGCTTAGCACCAGCACTCTCTGGTGACTTTAGCAATGCTAAAGCCTCATTATATATGTTCTATTCTCATAATAAATATGTTACTAGTGTCATTTATGCTAGTAGCTCAGAAAATAATTTTTAGAGATGTTTTTACGAGTGTTCCGATACACGTAGTCTTAGTAATTATACACCTGAGATATTTTAATATTACTTTAACCCACCTCCAAGCCAACCAATCACAACTCACCTTACACCCCCAAGACCTCCAAGGCTGTCTCATTTCATCATTTTGGCCGAAATTGAAAGGAGAGAAAAGAGAGAAAACTTCATGAACACTTAATCTTCAAATCTTGATTTCTTCTGAACCAAAACTCAAACCAAAACTCCGATTTCACCAAAATGATCCTCTCTTCTTCCTCTACATAACCATGTGACTTATCAAGGCTGGAAATAAGGTGAGATGGCTGTCTCCCTCCATCTTCAATTCGGTTTTCAAGGAAAACCATGCAAAACATGTGTTTTCTTGATGTTCTTCCTTAGGAATCATGCTTAACTTGACTTGAGGGCCAAGAAACATTAATTTTCAGCAAGTATAAGGTGAGATATCTCTTCCTAACGTGCTGAGGGAGATTTGGTCAGTTGAGAGTTTGTGGATTTAAAGTTGTTCTTCATGTGTTTTAGGAGGAAAAAGTGCTTAAGGACCACCTGAAAGTCTAACCGAATTTGGAGCAGCAAATCAAGGTAGGGATTGACGAATTTAATCTTGATTGATTGTGTTTGAGTTGTGTGATTATGATATGGTTTGGTTATGCTTGAAATTGATTGTTTATATGAGTAATTCTTGTTGAAATTTTGGTGAAAATTTGATGAAATTTGATGATATTCAACTTTGAATTTGTGTTCTTCATGGCTGCTGGAAAAACGAACCCTAGACCTTAAATTGGGGTTCAATTTGTGTTAAAATCATGTAGAAAAGATGGGGTTTTAGTGGCTGCAATTTTATTTTGAATTATGGTAAAAATCGGTTGCTGAAAAGACTGAAAAACGGGTAAAAACAGAGAAAGAATCTGAAGAATTTACGAAGAACACGAAGAACACTTTGAGTGCGGTGAAGAACAATGAAGAACACCTTTTAGATCTTGAAAAGGGCAAGGAAGTAAATATTTTGGTATTTGAGGGGTTATTTTGTAATTTCCAAAAGTTAGGGTGGTTAAAGTAGAAATATCAAAAGTTACGGGTGGTAAAAAGTGAATTTTTAAAGGTTAAAAGTTAAAAAGGGGTAATTTTCGAAAATATATTAATAAAATAATAAATAATAATAAAATATTAAATAATAATATTTAATTAAAAATAATATTTTAATAAAAATAATAAAATAATACGAAAAAGGCAGTTTTCTGTAAAAGCTTTAGAAAGACAACTTTAAGTGCAGAATCTCATAATTACCTTCATAAAACACTTAGGGAGTGGTAAGAACATATTAGTGAGGCAAAGATAAAGGAAAGATAAAAAGTTAAAGAAAAGATAAAAACCAAAGAAAAGTCTGTAAAGTTTTAATGACAGAAAAACAGACAGAGACTAGTGAACAAACTAGGGCAACATAGTTAGTCCTTGAGTTGCGACTAGGGTTAGGTATTATATGAAAAGTTAAACTGTTTCAGTATAGACTTAATGAACTTATACTTGGGACAGGCTAACTATTCATACCGAAATTTACATAAGCTTTAAATACATACGTTAAGCAGAGAAATCAGAGCAGAGTAAAGAAAACACAGAGAATAGAGTAACCAGAGAAAAGTAAAGAGATATAGAGAAAAGATTAATCAAAGCAGAGTAAAAAGATAAAGTGAAAGATGTAAAGTTTGTATAGTATGATTGAACAGAGAAAGAAAGAAGTACTGCATAAGAATGTGAAAGTGATGATGAATAATGGGAATGATAATGAATGATGATAATGAGAAAAGAGTAATATCACAAAGAAAATAAAGGAGAAGAGTATAAGAATAAAGAGTTAAGCCTTGTGGCATGATGTTCTGTTGTATGTTCATCTGCTGCTTTTCCATTGGCCCTAGAGGTCCTGTTGGCCCAAGTTCACCTACAGTAAGTTGTTATTCCTGTAGGCCGAAGTTCACCTGCAGTGAATATCAATTGTGTATCTCAGGGTGTTGCTCCTG
Organism: Arachis ipaensis; assembly: GCF_059453495.1. Classification (NCBI taxonomy): domain Eukaryota; kingdom Viridiplantae; phylum Streptophyta; class Magnoliopsida; order Fabales; family Fabaceae; genus Arachis; species Arachis ipaensis. The sequence continues at coordinate 54,993,066 of NC_142443.1, forward strand.
TAGGCCGAAGTTCACCTACAGAGAGTTGTGATACCTGTAAGCCGAAGTTCACTTACAGGGGCGCTATTTCTGTAAGCCGAAGTTCACTTACAGAGGTGCTATTTCTGTAGGCCGAAGTTCACCTACAGAAAGTTGTTGTGATTAAACCATTTCTGTAAGCCGAAGTTCACTTATAGAGGTGTTATTTCTGTAGGCCGAAGTTCACCTACAGAAAGTTGTTGTATTGTGATTAAACTAATCCTGTAAGCCGAAGTTCACTTATGGGAGTGCTGTTTCTGTAGGCCGAAGTTCACCTACAGAGATAAAGCCATATCTAGGACTAGTTCCTAGGTAATGTCGGGATGCAGGGTGTAAACCGACACGTGAGCTCATGGCCTGCATAGGACAGACATGCATCATACTTGGTGCGCATTTCCTCTGTTATGATTGTTGTTTGAATGTATGCCTTCTTTGTTTGTATTCTATTCACTGTGTCTGTGTTTTGTTTTCTTGTATTCTTTTGTTTGTGTTTTGCTTTCTGTTTTCTTTATTTCCTCTATTTATCTGTTTCTTCTGTCTACTGCTTCTCGGTATTCTGCTATTTATCTGCTAAACAACACGAAATTAATGAACTTAACTAATAACCTCGACCCTACTAAGAACTCCCCAGTTCTTACCCTTTCTCCCTCCCTTCCCCCTTCAGATGGAAGTAAGAGTACCTTACCATAGTTCACTGATGACCGTTCGCAAGAAGAGGATTCTACTCTAGATAGTCTTCTGAGTCTAGGGTGAATTCCGTTCTCTGTTTATATGTATATACTGTGAGACCAGCCAATGTCTGCACCCCGTTTGTATGCGAACTTTAACTTAAATCCTGTGTACGAGACTCCTGTTGTGTGGCTACTTGATGGGGTACCAGAGAGACGTCTTATGGCAATGTCTGATCGTGCAGAGGTGTAGCAGATGATGTTCTACCTTTTGATGAAGTTCCAGCTGACTTGAGTTTTGAAGACTTAGAACGTACTTTCCCTCGCTTTAGTAGTTTAGAGGGACTAGGTGAGTATAGAGTCTAGGCTAGTCTGGGTGCCAGCTTAGGGACCTCTTGAACAGGTCAGGACCTGGGATGTTGTATGTATGTACATGTATATAATTATTATCTAGCTATATCTAGGGGTGTTCTAACTAAAAGTCTATACTCTAATAAAGGCTGGATCACTGAATGTTGTTAGCTGCTTGTGATGTATTTATGTGTGATTGTTTATAACTGTTTTATCTGTTTTTATTTGTGAATTGATTATAAATGATTATGTTTATTAATCCAAACATTTTCAGAAAAAAAAAAGTACCTCACTAACCAACTACGCTTTTAACAACGAATCAGGCTCATATAATAAATAATAGATAATAATTAGGATGACAAATTGGTAACACTCGGTTTCTGGTATGTCCTAGGCGTACTGAAAATTGGGTCATTACAGAACATGCAGAGACTCAACACACATTCTCATTAGGATAGTTTTTAGGTTTTTAGATCTGAATCTAGAGAAAAATCACTCTTCTTCTAGGTTTTCTTTACATTCATAGTTCATTAGTTTTATGCTTTTGCTTTTGGATATTGAAGAGTCATCACCTCCATTGAAGATACTATTCTAGTTTGTTTCCTTACTTACTCTTTTATCTTCCATTGTTAGACAACTTTGAGCCTACGATTAACCCACTTGTTCATAATTTTAGCACATTACAAGCCTTAAAGCGAAAAACAATAAATACCCCGTATTTGGATCTTTGATTAGCTTAGGCTTGTGAGTGTGTGTATCATTCAAGTGTGGAAAAACTTGGGACATTGGTTGAGGTAAAAGCGTACTTTGAGTTTTTCATTGAAAACATTGGAAATTGGGTACATACTCGTGTGTTAATTAAATGTAAAACCATATGTATTGATACTTTCGTATATACGTTATTGCGAAAAGAAAAAAAATATATATATATATACAAAATGAAGAAAAAATATATATCAAAAGAAAAAAATAGAAAAAGAAAAGAAAGAAAAAGAAAAGAAATAAAAAGGGGACAAAATGCCCAAAGTGAAGCCCAATAACAATCAATGCATATGAGTTGTAATAAAAAAAGAGAATGCATGAGTGTGTGGAAAAGTGAGGATTATGGGTAGTTAGGTTTGTTTAAATTGTATAGGTTGTTATATAGGTTAGGTGGGAAGCTTAAATTAATCAAAGATTCAAAGTCTAGTCAACTTGACCATATGCATCCTACCTTGACCCTAACCCCATTACAACCTATGGATAAGTCCTCATGATATTTGTATGCATGCATGAAATAATTGTTGGTTGTTAGATGAAAAACAAATCTTGGAAAGCATGATTAGGGAAGAATTAAGTGAATCAACTCTATACACTTGAGTGACTAAAGTAGATACACATCCAGTAAGGGTTCGATTGCTCAATTACATGTTTTCACCTAGAATCATCACTTTTCTTGCAAGTTTGTAAAACCTTTAATAACTCAATTCAATTGTGGTTTGGCTTGCTTGATTAATACCTTTAGCCCTCATGTGCATATATGTTTTCTTGGGGATTGATTTATTTTGACCAAGTAGTTGCATTCATTTAGATAGATCGCATTTAGATAGGTTGCATTTAGGTAGTTTACATTGAATAAATGATAACACCCTTTGTCTCTTTCTTGGTTTAGCATGAGGGCATGCTTGGTTTAAGTGTGGGGAGATTTGATGCACCACTATTTTGTGGTACATTTTGTGCTTAATTTAGGGGATTTTATCAACTTTTCTTACATTTATTCAATGAAATAGCATGGTTTCATGACTTTCTCCTAATTTGTGCTAAAGTGTGAAAAAAAACATGCTTTTTAGGCCTTTAATTTGCTAATTTTAATTCACCTTTGATTTCACTAGATGCCTTGATGTGTTTGTTAGTGAATTCAGGTTGAAAAGGATAAGAATGGATCAAAGTAGTGAAAAGAAAAGCATGCAAAGTGGAGAACTCATGGAAAATCAAGGATTTGGAGTGCATTCATCGATGTGCGCGCATGACAGACGCGCATGCGTGGAATTGAAGTCGCCAGACGACGCGTACGCGTGACATGACGCATTCGCGTGGAATGCAAAAATGCCAAGCGACGCGTACGCGTGACCCATGCGTACGCGTCATAGAACGCACGTGACCTCATTAAATTGAAAATACTGGGGGCTTTTTCTGAGCTTCCCTGGCCTAGATCCAACTCATTTCTGAGCCTATTACATACAGAATTCAGAGGGAAAGCAGTGAGGTTTAGTTTTCATGATGATTTAGTTAGTTTCTAGAGAGAGAAGCTCTCTCTTCTCTCTAGAATTAGGTTAGATGTAGATTAGGATTTCTTAGATCTAGGTTTAATTCATGCTTTGATTTACTTTTCCTTTCTAATTCCTTATTCCTTTACCTTTGCTTTCGTAGGTTAGCATTTTACTCTTTGTATTTGTTTACTTTGTTGTTGATGCACTCTTGTTTTTTTTATTTTCCTTTTAATGGAATTTATGTTTTATGTTCCTTTATTGTTGATTTGAGTTGTTGTTGTTAGTTCCTTGCTATTGGTAGTTGTAGATTTACTGTTTTTGTAATCTTATTTTGCCTTCCTTTTATGCCTTCCAAGTGTTTGACAAAATGCTTGGAAGGATGTTAGAGTAGATTTTTGTATTCTTGGCTTGGGATGGTAACCAATGTTCTGAAAATCGGTTCGAACCGGACGCTTGAACCGGTCGAACCACGAACCCCTATCAATTGCGGTTCGGACAGAAGACAAAACCGGCAAATTTGAAAACCGCCATTGGACCGTTGAACCGGCTGGGAACCGGTCGGTCGAACCGAACCGTGCCCGGCCGGTTTTTGAATCTTAACAAAAATGCAGTGTTTTGTTGTGCAGGGATGGCAACCCTAAGTTCCCTAACCCCTCTTCCTTCTAGTCTCTAGCCTCCACAACGCGAAGCAGCAGTCTAGAGTCCAGACTCTAGCCCCAATTCGTCGCAACCTCATCGAAGCCGCCGGCGCATGTCCGTCCAGCCATCGCCGTTTGAGCTTCGAAAATTAAAGCCACCGTCGCCGGTCTCGCCTCTTGCCTCTGTCGCACAGCCACTTCCCGCCGGTGCCAGCTCTGTTCCACACCACCACGTCGGCCACTGTCTTCCCATCCACCATCCCCGGCCACTTTCACACCCTCGCCAGCTCTGTCCTATTCCAGCCTTCCAGGATCCAGCTTCTAGCCTAGGTATTAATTTTTTTGTAATTAATAATTGATTTTTGTTACTCTGTTGCTGCTTTTTTTAATTTCTGAATGTGAAATTGTGAAGGAAAATCAAATAATTGATTTTGTGTTGTTGAAATTATTGCTAAAAATGGATTTGATACTCTGTTGCTGCTTTTTTAATTTCTGAATGTGAAATTGTGAATGGAAATCAAATAATTGATTTTGTGTTGTTGAAATTATTGCTAAAAATGGATTTGTTACTCTATAGCTGTCATTTGAGCCATTCACAGAACCAATTTGGCCAAGCTCTCTGCTAAAAGGCAAGAAGTTCTTTCTCCAGCAGGCAACATTGTTGAATAGGTCAATAATACACCCAAGTATTAGTCTTGGGAGCTTCTTTTAACTTTTTTTCATCTGGGGTGGTGTTGTGATTGTTTGATTGAATCATTGAATAACTGTTGCATGTCTCTGTCTCCTGATGAGTTTGATTGAGTAGCTCTTTGGGCCTAATACAACTATCTTTTTGGCTGTCGAGCTTCGAAATGGTGAAGGATTTATTTCTTTTAACTTCATTTTTGGACCCTAATCCTCACAAGTATTATAAGTTCTGAGATCTTTTTTTCTTTTCTGGTTTCACAATTTCAGAATTGGTCGCATTGATCAAAATCTGTGGCATCCTGATTATCACAGCAACCGAGTTGTTCTTTATGTTCTTGTGAAGAAATGAAGGTTTCAGAATTAATGAAACCATGTTACTTTATAGTCTACACTCTACTAGAGTGTGACCCTCCTACGCTAGGATTCATTGTAAAAGTTTCTCCTTCCATGTATTATTTTTTGATATAATGCTCATTTTGAGAAGCCTAACAATTTTGTTTTGACAGATAAAAGTGGACTATGATCTGTGAACTATTTTCAGTGAATTCATTCACAACCACTGTTAATAAGACACAATTTTGTAATGCTTGATGGAACAACTAAAACTCCAATTATTGCTTGGTTATCATCAAAGGATAATCTCTGAATCCAAAATATTTAATATAGAACAAAGGCTACTTAAATTCTAACATGTAAATTGTAATACAAAGTAAAGTGTTGATTAAACAATTCCTAAAGCTAGATACATATGTACTTTCTAAATTATCTATCAAAAAGAATTTAAAATTAAAAGTTAGTCACAAAAATGACTAATTTATAGTTCAAATAATTTTCATGTGTTTATTTATATTTATTTATTATTTTATTATAAAACGGTTTTTCCGGTTCAACTACGGTCGAACCGGTTGAACCTATGAACCAGTGAACAAGTAGTTAGAGCGGTTCGATGATCGGTTCGGTTTTCAGAACCTTGATGGTAACTTAGGTGAACTTGAGTTACTAATGTCCAAGTGTTGATAATTGGTGTCCATTGACTCTAGCTTCCACTAAGTTAATTAGTGAAGTGGCTAGGACTTATGAATTAGGATTGATATAGCTCATTTAACTTTCCTTTACTTGTTAGAGGATGACTTAATGGGATTCATCTTTGCAATTATCATGTTGCGGTTAGTGACAAGGATAAAGATCCTTAACCATTAACCCTTGCCAAGACCTTTTTACATTTGAGTTCCCTTACTTTCTTGCCATTTATATTTCTTGTCTCTTATCTCAAAACCCTAAAACATTGTCCCATAATCAATAACAAGAACACTTCCCTGCAATTCCTTGAGAGACGACCCAAGATTTTAATACTTCGGTTTATTTTTATTGGGTTTGTACTTGTGACAAACAAATTTTTGATTGAGGAATTATTTGTTGGTTTAGAACTATACTTGCAACGAGATTCATTTGTGAAATTCTTTACCGATAGACAAAATCTGTTCATCATGGCACGGTGGAAACTGGCAGTGACACGCTCGGGATGAAGACAACGCCAGTAAGGACCTCCGCGAAGATATCGACAGAGCAGAACGTGGCGTCTCCTTCTCTTCTCATCGGCTCTCCTCCGTTCCCTCACTTTCCCGATCCTGTGTCTTTTCCTCTGGTTTCTCTTCCCCCCTTTTTCTTTCTTTCTTCCATGTTTCCATGTTTCCCTCTCCGTTCTTCCCTTTCTCTTGTTTCCTTCTTTTTTTACTGTCGTGTGTGTGTGATAAGGAAAATGTTAGTGGCGACTAGGGTTAGGTACAAGGGAATTAGGGTTTTGTGTTTAATTTTTAGGATTAGAGTTTGATTTGGGGGCAATTTGAAATTAGGGATATTTTAGTAAATTGAATTTGGTAAATTCTAAATCAAATTAGGTTATATCATATAAATTTTGAAATCTAAATTTAATCCTTCAAAATCACTTTGAAAATATTATTTAATTATCAATTTGCAAGATAGCTTTTAAAAAAATATTGTAATTTAAAATTAGAGATAATATAATCAATTTTCTTTGTTTATAAAAATTAAAGTATTAAATCCTAAAATCTCTAATTTAATTATCAAAAGTTAATTTAATTATTTTTAATAAAATAATTTCTAAAAATAAAGTCTTTAATGAATAAATAAATTGAAATTAACTCATAATAATATTTTTCGAAAATTCTGGGTCTTACATCCTACCCACCTTATAAAAATTTTCGTCCTCAAAAATTAAAGTAATACATAAGATATTACATAGTTTTGATACTGTACTTTTGAATACCTTAGAAAAGTAAGTAGTCTTGGCATATATATAAATTTTCAAATACCGGATAAGCCATAAGATTTAGATATAAGAGAAGAATGTGGCGTAAAGTAGAAATCACAAGATAGGCTCAAAACAATGAGGTTACTAATATAATATCATCAAAACTCTTTCATGTAAAACAAAGCTCTACAGCATCCGGTGGCATTGCAAAATTACCAATTTCATCTTCCACACCCACCAACCGTATTGCAAGAACTAATGTATCACTTGCTATATCTAAAGGTCGCATGTGACATTAAGATAAATCTCAATTTTATTCATAAGGATACAAGATTTTAGAAAGGAATAACAAGCGACAAAGACAATACTCATAATAATTTGAAACAATGAATGAAATTGCAGGTAAATAAGGATGCACAAGCAATGAAGTTTGCTGGAAAAGAATCAATTACCAACTTCAAGGATAACTCTTGAATCAAAGAAAGTCGATAATATCAATAAGAAGAAAAATAGCGCATTAATTTGAAATAGATTTAAGCTGGGTCGACAAAGCATGAGATTTTATAGAAAAGGAATGATTAAAGACAATAGTGACACATCGTAACAGACCAACTTCAGATTACCACAAGGGCTTCTTAGCTCGTGGAGGAATATGAGATCAACCGTGTGTTACAAGAGTCTTCACATAGTCAGAAATGTAAGCAGATCAAGATATGCATAATATATAGATTGTGAAGCAAAGAAGTCTAAATTACATCTCAAGAAAAGAAAAAGGATAAACGACACGTCAAATTACATGACTCGATTAGAACGCATAAGCCAATACCACCTACTTAAAAGGATCACTTAACATTTTCAAAAAATTTAAGGATCGGTTTAGTACCAAGACAAATTTCAAAGAGATAAGTGCGAATATGTTCAAAGAGATACAAATCTTAGTAAGAAAAAAAATTAGCAACAGAGATAAAATTCACATGAATTCAGAAGGAGACATAGGATTACAACTAAGCAACAACGTACAGGCACGAGAAATCGTTCCAAAAAGAGTCATCTCACATCTTAACAAGAAATATTGAATCTAGAAACTCCAAAAGAAGCAAGAAAAGAGTAGTGGTAACTTAGATCAAAATAAGCTGTAACCAAATCATAGGAGCACAAAGTTCACAAGAATATAAAGGAATGGTTTGAGTCACCAACAAACAAGAATGTTTAAAAATTATGAAGTGTGCTGGAAAGAAAAATCGAATTGCATATAGGAAAGAATCTTGATTACAAAGAACTAAAATACAAACCATAGAGGAGAACAGGGCGATTGTTTACAAAACTTAAGAGAATTAGTAAAAAAGTAAATATTACATCATGTTAAAACAAATTCAAGTCGAACTAGATTATGCAAGATTTGTGAAATGAAAATTAGTTAGGCTAAGGATAAAATATTTTCTCAAAAATCTTGAAAGACACTTTACATAATCAAGAATGTCATAAAAACAAAAGTGAGGTTGGTATGAAATCAAGCTGTAATCCTAAGAAGGAATTTGAATATAAGAACTTCAAAAGGAACAATCAAGAGGAAGAACGATGCATTCATTTAAGCCGGATTTGAGCTGAGTTATAAAATAAAATTTAATTGGGCTATGAGTAAAAATATTTCCTCAAGAGTCTTGAAAAATACTCAGATGCAAAATCGCATAAGAATACGTTTAAAATTTGTGATAAGGTTGAAAGTAAAATCAAGTTATAGTAAATAAAAGAAATCCAAAGTAGAAATTATTTTCACATGTCTATAGAAGAATAGGTGAAGCATTGCAGATAAACAGATTTAAATCATATAAAGAAATTCTTTAATCTATTTATGAAAGTATATGCTAAATTAAAAGTGATCTTATAAAAAAATTGAAGGATGGTTGTGAAACAGAATTAGGCAGGGAAAGAGTCAATTCAAAACTTTTTTAATCCAAAACCAGAACCCTAGAAATAGACTGTAAGGGATGATGCATCACACCAACACAAGCTTAGTTTACGTCAAGGAGATACATAGATCACGAAGAAGAATTCAAGGTCAGGAACTATGATGTCGAGAATTTAAGAGATAATCAAGAATATAGTCAGATCAATATATACATTAGACATGAAGCAAAAGAATCAAATTACATAGTTATCTTAGTTCAAATAATAACTTTCAAGGTTCAAACCGCTCAAGATTTAAGGATCATGCATCACGCCAAAACAAGTTCAAGATCAGATCAATGAGCACAGGATTCATGAAGTAGAGTATAATCAATGATAAAGATAGATATTTTTGAAAGACTAAAGCAATTTCTCAAGAATACAATCAAGAAAGATTATGGACGAATAATAAAATACGGTCAGAAAATGGTCAAATCAGGGTTCAAGGAAGGAATTCGTGTCAAGGAACTTCAATGAGGATAGTAAAGAAGAAACGATATGCCAACCTAAGCGACATAAACAAAATTCATAAGTTGAAACCAAGCACAAAAAGCAAACTCTAACATTCCCGAACCACGTGACTTGCATTACCCATTACTTATCAATTTCAATTCACCTATAATAACCTGTTAACTTCCCTGTACAAGTAAACCATCAACATTAAGTTGGCTAGACTTAACATCAGCAGATATGCAACGGTAAGCTAACAACATTAATTAATAGACAATCATGTTTATAAAGCTCTATTTCTTGTTATCTGGACAAGCCCTACAACATGACAGACATTCAGAGTATGCAATGAAGCATAGTTAGTCCATTCCCAAGGCTCTATTCAAGATGAACTGCTCTAGTACCATAATGTAACACCCTTACTTTTAACACCTCATTATCGTACAAAAAGTTTATGGGTTACTTATCTCTAATCCTTTAATTTGATATATATTTATGTAATATTGAGCCTTTACGAATGTGAACCGGATTTTAATTATGAAAGCAAAAAGTCTTTACTTTAAAATCACATAATCACGTATCATATCCACATAATAATAAATACATAGACTTATTCAAAACTTCTTAATATTCAAGTCCGGCCACATAAAGCTTTGTAGTTCGATCGTGGTTTCGTACCAAAGCTTCTTGAACCTTTCGCTGAAAAAAAAATTCTGTAGGGAGTGAGAACATCATCCTCGAAAAGGTTCTTAGTAGAGGGTTTAAGAATTGTTATAAGAAGATACGTATAAAGAGAAGAATTAATTTCAAGGCAGTGATTATCGTTCGTCCTATGAATCTATTAAAAACCAACGGCAAATCATCAAACTTGGCTTGAGTGTTTATGTTGAACTCTTCCCTATGTAGTTGTCGTCCTTCATTGAGCACGCTGAACTCATTGAATGCTTTTGTTTGAGCTAGCTGGCGTTGGTTGAGTTCTTGAAGGCATTTATCTTGACGCTCTTGCCTTTCAGTCACTTGATTGATGGCTTGAGTGAGCTGGCAGTATTGCTCCTGTTGCTGCTCCATTTGTTGCTTCTGCCACTCCTTCTGCTGACCCATCCAATTAGAGAGCAGTTCTTCTTGGTGATCCATCCTTTGGGCTTGAATGTGCAGTTGTTATTCTTGTCCCTCCATATAACTCCTTGCTAGCTCCTCAATGGCTCCGTGAATGTGATTCAAGTTTATGTTAGTTGGATCATAGTACTCTTCTTGCTGGTATTCTTCTTGATGAGATTCTTTTTGGTGAGGTCCTTCTTGTGATGTTCTTTTCCCTATTTGAGGCCTTCTTTGTTGTTGGGCGGGTGCCACATAAGTTATACGCTATAGCGTAACTAACCTCCTAGGGTTTACCCAATTTGGATTGCTGTCCTCGAAGACTACCTTGGCTTTCGTACACAGTCTAAGGATGGTGCTGGGGTACCAAAGTCTAGCACCCGGATCATTCTTCTCGGGTGACTCTTGAATCCCCTCAGCTATAATTTCGTGTACATTGATGCCTCTACCCTTTATTAAGCAATGTACTATAGTAGCTCGAGTAGTGTTAACCTCAGAATTGTTCGCGGCTGGGAGGATAGATCTCATCACGAGCTCAAACCACCCCTTGGCTTCTGGAATGAGGTCTCCTCTCCTGATGAACTGGGATCTCCTATCCGAATACCTTTCCCAGTCAGATCCTATAACACACATATTATTCACAATTTCTTCAAGTTCATCATTGTTCACATATTGTTCAGATCCTATAACACATATTATTCTTACATGATAACTGGGCTCATCAAAATGTGGCGATTTCAGCTGAAGAGTCCTTTTTATGGCATTGGGGCTGAAGTCCACCTCTGTTCTTATCACATAACTTTTGAAGGTGGGGGCCTTGGTTTTGTCTTCTCTGACCACATTTGCATAGAACTCTTTGATGAGGTTTGCATTTATCTTTGCTTCTGGGTTCGTGAGCCTTTGTCAACCCCTTTGTTCAATCTTCTCTCGAATCTGTGGGCACTCATCCTCGTTGAACTGGAATGTTAACTCAGGCAATATCTTTTTGAGCTTTATCCGTTCAAATTTGAGTTCATGGAATGCAGTTTTGAATCTCCCTTCATCGAAATGGATGCTCTCCACCGGTTTCTTCCTCTTTTGCCTCTTGGAGCTCGATGATGCCATGAGTAGGAGTTGATATGTGAAGGTAGGGAGTGTGTCTTTGATGGGGTAAAAGGAGTTGGTTGCCAAAAGTGGGAAGTGTAAAGGATGGAAATTGGAATGTGAAAGGAAGCATGGAATAGGAACCACTTATATAGGGAAGTGGTGAGTGAATAAAAGGTGTGGATTGATGGAGTGGGTGTATGATGAACGGATGGGGTTTAGCATGGGATGAGCACAAGGATCATCAACTTTATGATGGGTTTAGTTCGATTTCCAAGCGTGTCATTCTTCCAATGTTGCATGGCAACATTTCCCAATGCATTCCCCTTGAAGACACGTGTATAGTCCTCTCCTTTTGAAGTAGCCGAACCCTTCCTCTTTCAATTGTCCCATCAATTTTCCTACAAAACGAAAGGGATGTGATTAATGAAATTGTGGAAAATGGTGGCAAAATTTAAAACAAAATGGGATAACTACTTTTTTAAAGTTTTTGTTTCTAACTAACTAAGTGCTATTCATGACTGCAAACCAACTGTCTATTGAATTGTCCATGTATACAACATTGGTGACACCAAACTTAGTTTGTGGCCATGTGGTGTACAAAGTTTTGTTCAAGGTTCTAAGAGTGACATGATATGAATTGCATTCATGTCCTCTTTGTGTGTCTTGAATACCAAACTTGTTCTTCACTATATGCTGCATAAAAGGATTCATTCAAGTATATGTCAGAGTTGAATTGGAATTCATGAACCTTGCATTATTAACTACTTAAAAGCATATAAAACATGGGTTGCCTCCCATGAAGCGCTTCTTTAGCGTCACTAGCTTGACGTTCTGACTTTGTCAGGGTGGTTGGTAATGCTTCAAATCTTCCTCCCTCGCAGTAAATCTATCTCCATTGGCTTCATCAAGGATCTCCACATGTTCTAAGGAGAGAATCCTGTTGATGGTGAAAACTTTAGGTAGCTGAGATGGGATGGTGGGGAGATGAGGTGGGATAACTGGGAAATAAGCTGAGATCACTTTATGCCCTGGAGAGAAGTTCTCTGTAGGGATCTTCTTGTTGCTCCACCTCCTCGGTGCCTTCTTCTTTGTTCCTTTTGATGTTGCCCTGCTCTTTGTGACCTCTTTTTTCCAAGGAAATTTTGTTGCTGGTCTCATATGACTCTGGTGGTTCAGGTTCCTCCTGGATTTCCTTTTGATGTGACAACTGCTGACCGTCTTGTTCATCAACCAAAGGGATTTTCAGGTGTGCAGCTTGTGCTTCAATGCTTGTTTCTTCCACCAGTGCTTTGTCGTGATCTCCCCTTGGTTCCTTGCTTTCTTGATCTGCTTCTTGTGAGGGTTTGAAGATATTGAATGCGAGTTGTTCGTCATGTATCCTCAGTATTAGCTCTCCTCGTTCCACATCTATAAGCGCTTTGGCTGTAGCTAGGAATGGTCTTCCAAATATGATTAGGTGAAGGTGACTCTCTTCCATTTCCAATATGACAAAGTCTGTGGGAAGGAAGTAGTTCTCAACCTTTACCAACACGTTTTCAACCACTCCTACTGCTTGTTTTTGAGTTTTGTCAGCCAGCCTGATGACTACGTCTGTGGGCATTAGCTCATTGATCTGCAGCTTCTTCATAAGGGATAAAGGCATTAAGTTGATACTTGTCCCAGGTCACAGAGTCCTTTGTCAAACATTGTTTCTCCTATGGAACAGGGGATGTAAAAACTCCCTGGGTCCTTTCTTTTTGTAGGCAACTCTGGTTGAATGAGAGCACTGCACTCCTTATTCATCACTATTGTTTTCCCTCCTTTGAGTGAGCTTTTCCTGGTCAGCAGCTCTTTCATATACTTAATGTACGAGGGCATTTGTTGGAGAGCCTTGATGAATGGTATGTTTACATGGAGAGATGCAAACATATCAAGGAACCTTGAGTATATTCTCTTTTCCACACCACCCTTGAGTCTTTGGGGAAAAGGTGCATAGAGTTTCAGCATCTCCTTCTATGTAATTTTGGTTTCTTGGTGACTCTCTTCCTGCTTCTCTGCTGAAGTATCTCCAGAGTGTTCGAAGGGTTTGTTCAGCTCTTCCTCAGTCCCCTTATCACTTATAGTGACCATCTTGCAGTTTTCCCATCTTACTTTCTTTGCTTCACCTCTCGGGTTTTTCTCTGTGTCACTTGGGAAGTTGTCAGCAGGTTTGGGAATCTTCTCAGAGAGGTATCCCACTTGAATTCTAGCCTCTTAATGGTGTCTCCCTGGTTTTTGATATTAGCTCGCACCTCCTCCTTGAACACCTTGTTCTCTTGGAGTTCCTTACATATGCCTTCAAGTAGGGTCTTAATCCTTGAGAGTCTATCTTCGGATGATGGTAAGTTGGAGTTGGAGGGATGAGAATGGCTATTTTGGTTTTGATATGGATGTTGAGAGGTGTTGTTAGGTGGGTGCTGATATGATCTCTGTGTGGAATGTTGGTGAGCTGTATTGTTGTTGGGGTTGTGACATCTCTGATCTTGGCCTTGATCTTGTTGATTTTCTCACCCAAAGTTTGGGTGGTTCCTCCAACCAGGATTGTAAGTTTTAGAGTATGGATCATGGGTCTGCCTAGGTGAGTTTCCAATGTAGTTGGCTTGTTCCTGCTCACCCTCTGCTTCTGCATTCACTCCTTCTTGGGTTGCTGATGAGGTGGTGATTGCTGCTACTTAGCTCCTCTCCATCTTCTTGGTAAGGTCAGCCAACTGCTTGGTAATCAGCTTGTTCTGGGCCAGCAATGCATCCACGTTATTTAGCTCCATTACTCCTCTAGTGTTGCCTCTTTCAGAAGCATAGAAGTAGTCATTCTCCGCTACAGTCTCAATGACATATATGGCTTCTTCAATGGTCTTCTTCTTATTCAGAGATCCCCCGGATGAGTGGTCTACTGGCTTCTTTGATTCATAAGAAAGACCTTCATAGAAAATATGTAACTACACCCATTCATTGAACATATCTGGCAGGCACCTTCTTGTCAAGTCCTTAAACCTCTCCCATGCTTCATAGAGAGTTTCACCATCTTGTTGCCTGAAGGTTTGTACCTCAGCTCTTAACCTGTTGATTCTTTGAGGAGGATAGAATCTCGCCAAGAATTTGTTCACCACATCTTCCCAGGTTGTTAAACTCTCCTTCGGAAAGGATTCCAGCCATTTAGATGCTTTGTCCTTGAGTGAGAAGGGAAACAGAAGCAGTCTATAGGTGTCAGGATGAACACCATTAGACTTCACAGTATCACATATCCTCAGGAATGTGGTTAGATGTTGATTGGGGTCTTCTTGGACACTTCCTCCAAATGAACAGTTGTTCTGAACCAGGGTGATGAGCTGTGGCTTTAGTTCAAAGTTATTGGCATGTATGATTGGCTTTTGGATGCTACTTCCACAGTTTCCTGGGTTTGGATTGATATAAGAGCCTAGAACTCTCCTTTCTTGTCCAGCATGATGCACTGGACCTTCTCTTCCATGGTTGTGAGCCTCTTCTTCATGATGGTTCTCTATATTCTCATCCATGTCTGATTCAAAGTACTCTTCCTCTTCCTCAGCACTAACAACTCTCTTTCTTCTTGCTTCCCTCCTTAATCTAAGGAAGGTCCTCTCAGGTTCAGAATCAACAGAAGTTGAAGCCCCGCTTCTTCTACCTGTCATACAACCAACAAGGCCAAAGCAAAAGGGAGATAGAGAATATTCTTGTTAAAAATGCTGTTAGTGTGAGTGATGCAATATATCAAACAGTTAGTGGGTTAGTGAACTGAATTGTAACAAATACGAGAACACCACAAATGGGTAGGGGCAAAGGGAAGAAAATAACTAAAACTAAAAGTAAATTACTCAAACAGAATTTAAATCAAACAAAAGAAAAATGCTCAATCTAGTTATCCACCAATTTAATCATTGTTGATACAAAATCAATCTCCGGCAACGGCGCCATAAACTTGATGCACAGAAACTTGTCTCTCAACAATTTTCCCTCGGCAAGTATACCAAATTGTCGTCAAGTAAAAACTCACAATAGAGTGAGGTCGAATCTCACAGGGATTGATTGGTCAAACAACTTTAATTGGAGGAATGTTCTAGTTGAGCTAAGCAGAATTTGATTGAAGAATTGCGGGAAATTAAATGGCAGAAAGTAAATGGCAGGAAATGTAATTACTGGAAATAAAGGACTGAATGTAAATGATGGAAAGTAAATTGCAGAATCTTAAATGGGAAAGGGGAAGATGAACATAAAAGTAAATGGAAGAAAGTAAAGAGAATGGGTAAGATCAGAAATGGGGAGTTCATTGGGCTCAGGAGATGTTGTATTCTCCGGATCAAGTTCATTTTTATCTCTTCCTCAATCAATGCATTTATTAATCTCCTTAGCAATCTTAAGTGATTGAATTCCAATTCCTTGGTAATTCAATCTCTCAAATCTTGATCAATAGCCAATTCCTTGGTCTAATTGCTCATGAGAAGAGATGAAATGTGGTCACTGATTATACCACATGTATTCCCAAATCAAAATGTTGGTAGGATTATATGTCACCATATCCATCCAAACCCCAATTTGGTCCAACATGAGAAAGCATTTATAGCATGATCTCTTCATTCCTCTTCCAAGGTTCCGAAGAGATCCAAGTATGAATAGCTTCTTTTCCAAGACAACTACCCAATTGGATGAAGATTAAAAGCTTTCTAGTAAGAACAAGAGAAAAGAAAGAAGAATAATGAAAACTATTATTGATCCATCAAATTACAACAGAGCTCCCTAACCCAATAAAAGGGGTTTAGTTGTTCATAGCTCTGGGAATGGAAAACAAAGATGGAAAATACATTCTCAAAGTAAAACTAAAAGTGCAGAGAAAGTAAAATTATACAGAGAGTAGTTCTCCCAATGGCCAAAAGCTCTCCTTTTCCTTTTTTCTATAGTTCAAAACTACTCCTATATATACTACTCTTCTGATCTTCTATTTGGCTCTTCAAGTCTTTGGATATGGGCCTTTGGATCTTGAGTTGAAGCAGTTTGGAATCTTCAGTGGGCTCAGCTTTACTTGCAGAGAAAGTGTGAAGTAGGCATGGACTTTAGCTAGAACTTTAGTGGCATTAACGTTAAGTGAAAATGTGGGTTCGAGAACGTTAGTGACAATCACCTTTTTCACTAACGTTCCTAGCCAAGATGGTTCACGTTAACTTCAACGTTAGTGGCACTAACGTGACTACTAACGTTGCCTCTTGGTCCATCGCAAGCTTTATTGGCGTTCACCTTTGCCAATAACGTTGCTCTTAGCCCCCCTTTTCTCACGTTAGAGTCCACGTTAGTATAACTAACGTGGGCATGCCTTAGCCTCGAGAGCGTTAGTGACACTTACCTTTGTCACTAACGCTCCAAACGCCCCTTCTCACGTTAGTGCCTCACGTTAATTGTCTTAACGTGGCCACTAACGTGGTGGTGATTGCCATCTCCAATGTTAGTGACAAAGGTGAGTGTCACTAACGTTGGCTCATCATTTCTTTCCTCCACTTTAGCTTCCACGTTAATGCAATTAACGTGACAACTAACGTGGCTCATAGTGGCTTGGTCCAACGTTAGTGACAAAGGTGAGTGTCGCTAACGTTGGCGATTTCTTGCTCCTCCCACGTTAGAGTTCACGTTAATGTAGTTAACGTGACTCTTAACGTGGCCAAGTGGGCTTAGTCCAACGTTAGTGACAAGGTGAGTGTCACTAACGTTGGCATTGTCTTCCCTTTCCATGTTAGAGTTCACGTTAACTGAGTTAACGTGACTCTTAACGTGGCCAATTGCCAATTTGGAGCGTTAGTGGTATTTACTTTTACCACTAACGCTGGAGCTCCCTTTCTCTCCACGTTAACTACCACGTTAATGTAGTTAACGTGGCAATTAATGTGGGCCATGATGGTTTTGAAGGCGTTATTGGCAATCACTTTTCTCATTAACATTGCAAGTTTATTCCCATTCCACGTTAGTGGTCACGTTAATTAGATTAACGTGGCTGCTAATGTGGCTCTTCCTTGCTTCCTTTGTCCTGAAATCAAGCAAATAAAGTGCATCAAAGCTCTAATCCAAGTTATGAGACATGCATTATCCAATTTGTCATTCAATTCATGCATAATTCTCATAAAATCTCATGAAATTCACAATGTTTGCTTGAATCAAGATGTAAGTGATTATCTACCCAAAACTTGCTTATTAACTAAGAAAATGCATGAAACTACCCTAAAACAGTAAAGAAAAGGTCAGTAAAACTGACCAAAATGCCCTGGCATCAACGCATGCCCCTACCACATGATTGACAGGCTAGTATTGATCAGCTACTTCACTCAAGGCATGAAGCCTAGGGATAAAACTACTCTGGATGGTGCTAGTAAT
The DNA here is from genome assembly GCF_059453495.1 of Arachis ipaensis. Taxonomy (NCBI): domain Eukaryota; kingdom Viridiplantae; phylum Streptophyta; class Magnoliopsida; order Fabales; family Fabaceae; genus Arachis; species Arachis ipaensis. Next base: position 55,010,914 of record NC_142443.1, read on the forward strand.
GGTTCCCTGAAAAAGTACAAGACCGCAGATGAAGCATGGCAACTGATCAGCGACTTAGCTGAGTCCACTCAGAATCATAGGCATAGGAACAGCCACTCAAAGGCTGTTGTTGAAGTTTCCTCTAACAGTGAGACTACTGGTGCACGAAATTGTGATTCACACTTTTCACAACTCCGCATAACTAACCAGCAAGTGCACTGGGTCGTCCAAGTAATACCTTACGTGAGTAAGGGTCGAATCCCACGGAGATTGTTGGCTTGAAGCAATCTATGGTTATCTTGTAATTCTTAGTCAGGATATCATTTATAATTATCAGTTTGGATTGCGAAAAATAAAAGAGCATGAATTAAATACTTGTTATGCAGTAATGGAGAATATGTTGGAGTTTTGGAGATGCTTTGTCTTCTGAATCTCTGCTTTTCCCCTGTCTTCATCTTCACGCACGCAAGGTTCCTCCTATGGCAAGCTGTGTGTTGGTGGATCACCGTTGTCAATGGCTACCATCCATCCTCTCAGTGAAAATGGTCCGGGTGTGCTGTCACCGCATGGCTAATCATCTGTCGGTTCTCACTCGTGCTGGAATAGGAGCCATTGATCCTTTTGCGTCTGTCACTATGCCCAACTCTTGTGAGTTTGAAGCTCGTCATAGTCATTCAATCCCTGAATCCTACTCGGAATACCACAGACAAGGTTTAGACTTTCCGGATTCTCAAGAATGCTGCCAATGGATTCTAGCTTAAACCACGAAGATTCTGATTAAGGAATCCAAGAGATACTCATTCAATCGAAGGTAGAACGGAGGTGGTTATCAGTCACATATTCATAGGTTGAGAATGGTGATGAATGTCACGGATCATCACATCCATCATATTGAAGTGCGAATGAACATCTTAGATAGAAACAAGCGTGTTTGAATAGAAAACAGAAATAATTGCATTAATTCATCGAGACGCAGCAGAGCTCCTCACCCCCAACAATGGAGTTTAGAGACTCATGCCGTCAAAGAGTACAAAGTTCAGATCTAAAAATGTCATGAGGTACAAAATAAATCTCTAAAAGTTGTTTAAATACTAAACTAGTAACCTAGGTTTACAGAAAACGAGTAAACTAAGATAGATAGTGCAGAAATCCACTTCTGGGGCCTACTTGGTGTGTGCTAGGGCTGAGACTCGAGCTTTACACGTGCCTACGCTATTTCCAAAGTTAAACGCCAGGTTGTAGCCTGTTTCTGGCGTTTAACTCCAACTTGTAACCTGTTTCTGGCGTTTAACGCCAAAATGCAACATGGAACTGGCGTTGAACGCCAGTTTACGTCACTTATCCTTGAGCAAAGTATAGACTATTATATATTGCTGGAAAGTCCTGGATGTCGACTTTCCAAAGCAATTGAGAGCGTGCCATTTGGACTCCTGTAGCTCCAGATAATCCATTTCGAGTGCAGGGAGGTCAGAATCCAACAGCATCTGTAGTCCTTTTTCAGCCTGAATCAGATTTTTGCTCAGCTCCCTTAATTTCAGTCAGAAAATACCTGAAATCATAGAAAAACACACAAACTCATAGTAAAGTCCAGAAATATGAATTTTTCCTAGAAACTAATAAAAATATACTAAAAACTAACTAAAATATGCTAAAAACTACATGAAATTACCCCCAAAAAGTGTATAAAATATCCGCTCATCACAATACCAAACTTAAACCTTTGCTTGCCCCCAAGCAACTATACAAATAAAATAGGATAAAAAGAAATTGAGAAGCAATAATATCTCAAAGTTTTAAGTGAAGCTCCGATTCTAATTAGATGAGCGGGACTAGTTGCTTTTTGTTTCCGAACAGTTTTGGCATCTCACTTTATCCTTTGAAATTCATAATGATTGGCGTCCATAGGAACTCAGAATTCAGATAGTATTACTGATTCTCCTAGTTTAGTATGTTGATTCTTGAACACAGCTACTTTATGAGTCTTGGCCGTGGCCCTAAGCACTTTGTTTTCCAGTATTACCACCGGATACATAAATGCCACAGACACATAACTGGGTGAACCTTTTTAGATTGTGACTTAGCTTTGCTAAAGTCCCCAATTAGAGGTGTCCAGAGTTCTTAAGAACACTCTGTTTTTGCTTTGGACTTCGACTTTAACCGCTCAGTCTCAAGTTTTCACTTGACACCTTCACGCCACAAGCACATGGTTAGGGACATCTTAGTTTAGCCGCTTAGGCCATGATTTTATTCCTTTTAGACCTTCCTATCCATTAATGCTCAAAGCCTTGGATCCTTCTTACCCTTGTCTTTTGGTTTTAAGGGCTACTGGCTTTTTCTACTGCTCATTCTTCTTCTCTCTTTTTCTCTTTTTTTTTGCTCTTTTTTCTTGCTTCAAGAATCAATTCATGATTTTTCAGATCATAAATAACATTTCTCTTATTCATCATTCTTTCAGGAGCCAACAATTTTAACATTCATAAAATTCAATATAAAAAATAGCACTGTTCAGGCATTCATTCAGAAGACAAAAAGCATTGCCACCACATATAGATAATTAGAATTTTCCTTATTAAGAACTCGAAAAAATACTGCCTCCTTATAATAAAAATCTGCTATTTTATTCATGTTTGATGATGATGAGAAAAATAAATTATAGCTTAATTGGAGATAAAATCAAAATAGAGATACTAATTACTACTACTCATATATAACTTCTAAGGTAAATTTCTAATAAGAACAATTATCACAGGGTTAAGGCTAAGATTAGAACTCAACAACCTTGAATTTGGGAGGTGGATACCTCTTTAGTCTGTGGAGTGCTTGGCCCTTCAAGAGATAGCTTCTGGCGCTTCAATTCCTTCAGTTCACGCCCTTGCTCTTCTTGTTCTCTAAGTAGTTTGCAGAGCATGCTGTTTTGATTTTGCTGTTCTTCCTTCAGTTGATCCACAGCTTCTTGCAACTTGGTGACAGATGCTTCTAGGCGCTCCCAGTATTCAATTTGAGGGATTTCCAGGAGGAACTCCTGTGCTCTCCTCTTGATGGGTTCGTCCTGCACTTGTTGTCCTTCCGTAGACTTTTTGGTGATTGGTAGCTCAACTGGAATGTACTCATCTACTCCCATTTTTATACCAGCATCTTTACATAACAGAGAGACCAAGCTTGGATAAGCCAATCTGGCATCTTTGGAGTTCTTGTTTGCAACCTTGTAAAGCTCACAAGCAATCAGCTGATGAACTTCCAATTTTTTTTCCAGCATAATGTAATGAATCATCACTGCTCTTCTGATGGTGACCTCAGAGCGGTTGCTAGTGGGCAATATAGAGTGCCCAATGAAGTCCAGCCAACCTCTGGTGACTGGTTTGAGATCTCCTCTTTTGAGTTGGTTTGGGGCACCCTTTGTGTTGGTTGTCCATTTAGCTCCAGGAAGATATATGTCCTCTAGGATTTTGTCCAAGTTCAGGTTTGATCTCATCATTATCCTATTAAAAGAGTCTGGGTCATCTTGCAGTTGAGGCAGCTTGAAGATATACCTTATTTTGTCAGGGTGGGTGTGAACAATCTTCCCTCTGACCAGAGTTCTATAGTCATAGAATGCGGTTCCCGCTATTCTCTACCTGTCCATCTACCACAGATTTGCATAGAATTCCTGAACCATATTTCTTCCCACCTTTGTTTCAGGATTAGCTAGGACTTTCCAGCTCCTGTTTCGAATTTGCTCTTGGATCTCCGGATATTCGTCTTCTTTCAGATCAAATTTAACTTCTGGGATCACTGACCTTAGACCCATTATTTTGTAGTAATGGTCTGAATGTTCTTTAGTTAAGAACTTTCCTTGATTCCAAAGTGATTTTGAAATATTCTTTTTCTTGCCACTTGAGTTAGTTTGTTTTCCCTTAGGAACCATGATCGTAGTGGGTATTGGCTTAGTGATCACGGATAACCACACCAAACTTAGAGGTTTGCTTGTCCTCAAGCAAAAGAAAAGAAAGGAGAGGGAAAGAGGGAGAGCCAAGTTCGACTTGTGGAGGAAAAGGGGAGAGGCTGAACCAACATTTAAAGGGAAGGGGGTGGGTTTCGAAAATTGTTTGAAAAAGATATGATAGAAAAAGTGATTTGGAAAAGATGTAATTTAAAATTCAAAAGATATGAAAGATATTTGAAAAAGATAAATCTGAATTTTGAAAAAGATGTTGTGAAGATTTGAAAAAGATATTGATGAGTTGAAAAAATTTTAGAAGGAAAAGAGATAGAATTGTTTTGAAAAGGATTTGAAAATAATTTGAAGAGGATAAAAAAAGGGTTTATGAATTAAGATACATTTGATATCTTTTGAAAAAGGATTTGAAAAATTAGGATTTGTAACATGTTTGTGCAAGAAATCATGAATTGAAACTGATGCACGGAAAACTTGTCTCATAACAAATTTCCTTCGGCAAGTGTACCGAATTTGTCGTCAAGTAAAAACTCACAATAGAGTGAGTTCGAATCCCACAGGGATTGATTGATCAAGCAACTTTAATTAGAGGAATGTTCTAGTTGAGCGAATCAGAATTTGAGTTGAGAATTGCAGAAAATTAAATGGCTGGACAGTAAATAACAGAAAAGTAAATGCTAGAAATAAAGAGCTGAATGTAGATGACGGAAAGTAAATTGCAGAATCTTAAATGGGAATGGGGTAATTGCTCATAAAAGTAAATGACAGAAATTAAAGAGAATGGGTAAGATCAGAAATGGGGAGTTCATTGGGCTCAGGAGATGTTGCATTCTCCGGATCAATTTCATTTTTATCTCTTCCTCAATCAATGCACTCATTGATCTCCTTGGCAATCTTAAGTGATCGAATTACAATTCCTTGTAATTCAATCTCTCAAATCTTGATCAATAGCCAATTCCTTGGTCAATTGCTCATGAGAAGAGATGAAGTATGGTCACTGATTATACCACATGCATTTCCCAAATCAAGTGTTGAGAGGATTATAGTCACATATCCATCCAAACCCAATTTGGTCCAGCATGAGAAAGTATTTCTAGCATGATCTCTTCATTTCTCTTTCAAGATTCAGAAGAGATCCAAGTTTGAATAGCTTCTTTTCCAAGATAACTACCCAATTGGATGAAGATCGAAAGCTTTCAAGTAAAATCAAGAGAAAAGATAGAAGAAGAATAATGAAAACTAGTATTGATCCATCAAATTACAACAGAGCTCCCTAACCCAATGAAAGGGGTTTAGTTGTTCATAGCTCTGGAAAATGAAAACAAAGATGGAGAATACATGATGAAACTAGAAGTGCAGAGAAAGTAAAATACAGAGAGTAGTTCTATGCCAAGAGGCTCCCTATAATTTCCAATCTCATTTTTCTAATTCAAAGCTACTCCTATATATACTACTCTTCTGCTCTTCTAGTTGGCTTTTCAAGTCTTGGGTAGGGGCCTTTGGATCTTGAGTTTGAAGCAGTTATCTTCTTTATTGGGCTTAGTTTTACTTGCAGAGAGAAAGTGTGAAGTGGGCAGAGACTTTAGCTCAGGACGTTAGTGGTGTTAAAGTTTAAGTGGAAATGTGGGTTCGAGAACGTTAGTGACAAACACCTTTTTCACTAACGTTCCTTACCAAAGTAAGAGCCATGTTAACTCCAACGTTAGTGGCACAAACGTTGCCACTAACGTTGCCTCTTTGTCCTTCACACACGTTATTGGGACTTACCTTTTCCAATAACGTTGAGAAGTCTCCCCCTTCCCTACGTTAGAGTCCATGTTAACTTAGTTAACGTGGCTCTTTTAACGTAGGCTTGCCAACCTTCGAGAACGTTAGTAACACTTACCTTTGTCACTAACGTTCCAATGTGCCCCTGAGAGAAATCTACCTCTGCATCATCTTCATATTCACTTGGGGAAGATTCTTCGATCTCAGAGAATTCACTTACGGATGCAAGTTCATCACTAAGAGAGCTAGACTTGTGACTATCACTATCGAGGGAATTTGTTTCTTGGATTATTCCGTCTGATTCTTCATAAACGACTTGCCTTGGAGAAATATCCTCCTTAGCATCAACTGTAGTTTCCTTGACTGCGTGTTCCTCAATTCTGGATTCCCATGGAGGTTCAGCATCTCCTAGATCTTCAACCAACTCTTCTTCTTGAGCGATGACAGCTTCTTCTACTTGTTCTAGTACGAATTCATTCTCTGTCTTATCCACTGGAGTTTCTGGTATCTCCTTCATGCTACGCTCTTCGTTAGACTGTTCACATGGAGCTGTGGATGATCCTTGTGTATTTGAGTGCCTAGAAACCCATTGAATTATCGCTTGCTCCAATTGTTGAATGGTTGTTTGAAATTTATTTACTGTTTCCGTTAGGCGAACCTCTGCTTCTCGGGTTGCTGGACTTGGACATGACACAAAGGAAAGTGGTGGTGATTGGGAGCGATTGGATTGGCACTGGGTTAAGGAAGGATCATATGGTGGCGAATGGTGAAGAGGAGCTTGTGAGTGTGCGGTTCGAGGTTATATTGAAAGGATGGTTTACATGCACGGGGTGGGGCTTGTTGGTAGTTACAAGGTTGTCCACTATATCTTTCAGCTGGGTATGCATTGTAGAATGGTCTTTGTCCAGGATATCTCGGAGGGTGTTGCTGCCAAAAGGGTTGATTAGATCCTCTTGGTTCCATCCATCCTTGATTGGTCTGACCTTGATGCACGTTCCTGCTGTAACTTCTATTTCCTTTAACAATATTAGAACCAAACTCAAAGCGAGATGGGTGAGAGTTCATGGTAGCAAATAAAGATAAACAGGAAAAAACAAAAATAAATAAACAAGCAAAAGAAAAATATTTACAATAACCAATAATAAGGCACACGTTAGCAGTTTCCCAGCCGTCAGTTGTTCAAACACGAACAATCCCCGGCAACGGCGCCAAAAACTTGGTGCACGAATTGTGAATTACACTTTTCACAACGCGTACCACTAACCAGCAAGTGTACTGGGTCGTCCAAGTAATACCTTACGTGAGTAAGGGTCGAATCCCACGGAGATTGTTGGTTTGAAGCAATCCATGGTTATCTTGTAAATCTTAGTCAGGAAGTCAATTATGTTTATCAATTGAATTGTGAATAACCAGTAGAGCATAAATTAAAGGTTACTTATTGTGCAGTAATGGAGAACATGTTGGAGTTTTGGAGATGCTTTGTCTTCTGAATCTCTGCTTTCCTCTGTCTTCTGATTCATGCACGCACGTCCCCCTATGGCAAGCTGTGTGTTGGTGGATCACCGTTGTCAATGGCTACCTTCCATCCTTCCAGTGAAAACTACGCTCACGCGCTCTGTCACAGCACGGCTAATCACCGGTTGGTTCTCGATTCGGTTGGAATAGGATTTACTATCCTTTTGCGTCTGTCACTAACGCCCAGCCTTCAGGAGTTTGAAGCTCGTCACAGTCATTCAATCCTTGAATCCTACTCGGAATACCACAGACAAGGTTTAGACTTTCCGGATTCTCATGAATGCCGCCATCAGTTCTAGCTTATACCACGGAGATTCTGATTAGGGAATCTAAGAGATACTCATTCAATCGTATATAGAACGGAGGTGGTTGTCAGGCACACGTTCATGATTTGAGGAAGGTGATGAATGTCACAGATCATCACCTTCATCACGGTTAAGCGCGAATGAACATCTTAGATAGGAACAAGCGTGTTTGAATGGAAAACAGAAATACTTGCATTAATTCATTGAGACACAGCAGAGCTCCTCACCCCCAACAATGGGGTTTAGAGACTCATGCCGTCAGAGAATACAAAGTTTAGATCTGAAATGTCATGAGATACCAAATAAGTCTCTAAAAGTTGTTTTAAATACTAAACTAGTAGCCTAGGGTTACAAAATATGAGTGGACTATGATGGATGATGCAGAGATCCACTTCTGGGGCCTACTTGGTGTGCTGGGGCCCACTTGGTGTGTGCTGGGGCTGAGACTTTAAGCAATTCACGTGCGGAGGCCATTTGTGGAGTTGAACGCCAGTTTTTATGCCAGTTTGGGCGTTCAACTCCAGTTTTTGATCCTTTTCTGGCGCTGGACGCCAGAATTGGGCAGAGAACTGGCGTTGAACGCCCGTTTACGTCATTTATCCTTGTGCAAAGTATAGACTATTATATATTGCTGGAAAGCCCTGGATGTCTACTTTCCAACGCAATTGGAAGCATGCTATTTCGAGTTCTGGAGCTCCAGAAAATCCACTTTGAGTGCAGGGAGGTCAGAATCCAACAGCATCAGCAGTCCTTTTTCAGCCTGAATCAGATTTTTGCTCAGCTTCTTCAATTTCAGTCAGAAAAATACCTGAAATTACAAAAAAACACACAACTCATAGTAAAGTCCAGAAATATGAATTTTTCCTAAAAACTACTAGGAATAGACTAAAAACTAACTAAAACATACTCTAAACTATATGAAATTATCCCCAAAAAGCGTATAAAATATCCGCTCATCACTCCCATGAAGCGCTTCTTTAGCATCACTAGCTTGACGTTTCTCCTTTATCAGGGAGGTTGATAATGCTTCAAGTCCTCCCCTCTTGCCTTGGACTTATATCCATTGGCTGTATCAATGATCTCTACATGTTCCAAGGAGAGAACTCTGTTGATAGTGAAGACCTTAGGTAACTGAGATGGTACAGTGGAGAGATCAGGGGGAATATCTGGGAAGCTGAGATCACTTTATCCCCTGGAGAGAAGTCTTCTGTAGGGATCTTCTTGTTCCTCCACCCCCTTGGTACCTTCTTCTTTGTTCCTTTTGATGTTGCCTTGCTCTTTGTGACTTCTTCTTCTAAGGGAATTTTGTTGTTGTCTTCACATGTGTCTGGTGGTTTAGGTTCCTCCAGCTTTTCCTTGAGCTGTGGCAACTGCTTATTTCCTTGTTCATCAAGCAAGGGCTTTCCCAGATGGGCTAGTTGTGCTTCAGTGCTTGCTTCCTCTTTCAGTATCCCATTATGATCTTTGCTTGGTTCTTTGTTCTCTTGGTTTGCTTCTTGTGAGAATTTGAAGACATTAAAGCTGAGTCGTTCATCATGGATCCTCAATATTAGCTCCCCTCGCTCCACATCTATGAGTGCTCTGGCTGCAGCTAGGAATGGTCTTCCCAATATGATTGGGTAGGTGTGACTTTCTTCCATGTCCAGGATGACAAAGTCTGTAGGAAGAAAGTATTTCCCAACCTTTACCAACACATTTTCCACCACTCCAATTGCTTGTTTTTGAGTTTTGTCTGCCAGCCTGATGACTACATCTGTGGACATTATCTCATTGATCTTCAGCCTCTTCACCAGGGATAAGGGCATTAAGTTGATGCTTGCTCCCAAATCGCAGAGTGCTTTATCAAACATTGTGTCTCCTATGGCACAGGGGACATGAAAACTCCCTAGATCTTTTCTTTTTGTAGGCAACTGTGGTTGAATGAGGGCACTGCACTCCTTGTTCATCACTATAGTTTGGCCTCCCTTGAGTGAGCTTTTCCTGGGAAGCAGCTCCTTCATATATTTGATGTATGCAGGCATTTGTTGAATAGTCTTGATGAATGGTATATTGACCTACAGAGATGCAAACAAATCTAGAAACCTTGAGTATATTCTCTTCTCCACAGCACCATTGAGCAGTTGGGAAAATGGTGCATAGAGTCTCAGTAGCTCCTGTTGTGAGATTTCTGGTTCTTGGTAATCTTTTTCCTCCTTCTCTGCTGAGGTGTCTCCAGGTTGTTCTGCTGACTTGTTTGGCTTGTTCTCAGTCTCCTTATCACTTATAGTGACCATCTTGCAATCTTCCCATCTTACTTTCTTTGTTTCACCTCTCGGATTCTTCTCTGTGTCACTTGGAAATCCATCTGTGGGTTTAGAAATCTGCTCAGAGAGATACCCCACTTGAGATTCCAACCTCTTGGTTGTATCTCCTTGGTTCTTAAAATTTGCTCGCACTTCCTCCTTGAATGCCTTGTTGTCTTGAATCTCTTTGCCTATGCCTTCAAGTAGATTCTCAATCCTTGAGAGTCTATCATCAAATGATGGTAGATTGGGATTAGAGGTGGAAGGATGAGGTAAGTTGTTTTGGTTTTGATATGAATGTGGAGAGGTGTTGTCATGGGGGTGTTGATATGGTCTAGATGTGAAATGTTGATGGGCTGCATTATTGGGATTTGGGCGTCTTTGATCAGGGCCTTGGTCTTGTTGATTTCCCTACCCAAAGTTTGGGTGATTCCTCTAGCCAGGGTTGTAGGTCTTGGAGTATGGATCATGGTTTTGCCTAGGTGAATTCCCAATGTAGTTGACTTGCTCCTGACTTTCCTATGCTTCTTCATTCACTCTTTCTTGGGTTGTTGATAAAGTGGTGATTGCTGCTACTTGGTTCCTCTTCATCTTCTTGGTTAGGTCAGCCAGCTGCTTGGCAATGAGCTTGTTCTGAGCCAGCAGAGCATCTACATTGTTTAGCTCCATCACTCCTCTCGTGTTCCCTCTTTCGGAAGCATAGAAGTAGTCATTCTCTGCTATAGTTTCAATGACATCTATGGCCTCCTCAATGGTCTTCTTCTTGTTCAAAGATCCTCCGGATGAATGGTCTACAGCCTTCTTTGACTCATAAGAGAGCCCTTCATAGAAAATGTACAGCTGCACCCATTCATTGAACATATCTGGTGGGCACCTCCTTGTTAGGTCTTTAAACCTCTTCCACGCTTCATACAGAGTCTCACCATCTTGTTGCCTGAAAGTTTAGACCTCAGCTCTCAGCCTATTGATTCGTTGAGGGGGGTAAAATCTTGCTAAGAATTTGTTCACCACATCTTCCCAAGTTGTCAAGCTCTCCTTTGGGAAAGACTCCAGCCACTTGGCTGCCTTATCCTTGAGTGAGAATGGAAATAAGAGCAGTCTATAAGCATCAGGATGAACACCATTAGACTTCACTGTGTCACATATTCTCAGGAAGGTGGTTAGATGTTGATTGGGGTCTTCTTGGACACCTCCTCCGAACGAACAGTTGTGCTGAACAAGGGTGATGAGCTGTGGCTTCAGTTCAAAATTGTTGGCGTGGGTGGTTGGCTTTTGAATGCTACTTCCACAGTTTCCTGGGTTTGGATTGATGTAAGAGCCTAAAACCCTTCTATCCTCCCCAGCATGATTTGCTCGACCTCCTCCGCCATGGTTGTGAGTCTCTTCTTCATGATGGTTTTCCATGTTTTCTTCCATGTTTGGTTCAAAGTATTCCTCCTCTTTCTCAGCACCAACTACTCTTTTTCCTCTTGCTTCCCTCCTTAATCTAAGGAAGGTCCTCTCAGGTTCAGAATCAAAGGAAGTTGAAGCCCCGCTTCTTCTCCCTGTCATACAACCCACAAGTACAAGCAAGGAAAATAGATGCAGAAAGTATTTCTGTCAGAATGACTGTTAGTTTGAGTGATGCAATATATCAAATAGTTAGTGGGTTAGTGAAATGAATGGTAAATAACTAAAAACGAAAAAGTAAGGGGAAGGGAAGAAATTAACTAAAACTGAAAGTAAATTACTCAAACAGAAAATTAAATCAAACAAAAATAAAATGCTCAATCTAGTTACCCTCCAATTTAATCATTGTTGATGCACAATCAATTCCCAGCAACGGCGCCATAAACTTGATGCACGAAAAACTTGTCTCATAACAAATTTCCTTCGGCAAGTGTACCGAATTTGTCGTCAAGTAAAAACTCACAATAGAGTGAGGTCGAATCCCACAGGGATTGATTGATCAAGCAACTTTAATTAGAGGAATGTTCTAGTTGAGCGAATCAGAATTTGAGTTGAGAATTGCAGAAAATTAAATGGCTGGACAGTAAATAACAGAAAAGTAAATGCTAGAAATAAAGAGCTGAATGTAGATGACGGAAAGTAAATTGCAGAATCTTAAATGGGAATGGGGTAGTTGCTCATAAAAGTAAATGACAGAAATTAAAGAGAATGGGTAAGATCAGAAATGGGGAGTTCATTGGGCTCAGGAGATGTTGCATTCTCCGGATCAATTTCATTTTTATCTCTTCCTCAATCAATGCACTCATTGATCTCCTTGGCAATCTTAAGTGATTGAATTACAATTCCTTGTAATTCAATCTCTCAAATCTTGATCAATAGCCAATTCCTTAGTCAATTGCTCATGAGAAGAGATGAAGTATGGTCACTGATTATACCACATGCATTTCCCAAATCAAGTGTTGAGAGGATTATAGTCACATATCCATCCAAACCCAATTTGGTCCAGCATGAGAAAGTATTTCTAGCATGATCTCTTCATTTCTCTTTCAAGGTTCAGAAGAGATCCAAGTTTGAATAGCTTCTTTTCCAAGATAACTACCCAATTGGATGAAGATCGAAAGCTTTCAAGTAAAATCAAGAGAAAAGATAGAAGAAGAATAATGAAAACTAGTATTGATCCATCAAATTACAACAGAGCTCCCTAACCCAATGAAAGGGGTTTAGTTGTTCATAGCTCTGGAAAATGAAAACAAAGATGGAGAATACATGATGAAACTAGAAGTACAGAGAAAGTAAAATACAGAGAGTAGTTCTATGCCAAGAGGCTCCCTATAATTTCCAATCTCCTTTTTCTAATTCAAAGCTACTCCTATATATACTACTCTTCTGCTCTTCTAGTTGGCTTTTCAAGTCTTGGGTATGGGCCTTTGGATCTTGAGTTTGAAGCAGTTATCTTCTTCATTGGGCTTAGTTTTACTTGCAGAGAGAAAGTGTGAAGTGGGCAGAGACTTTAGCTCAGGACGTTAGTGGTGTTAACGTTTAAGTGGAAATGTGGGTTCGAGAACGTTAGTGACAAACACCTTTTTCACTAATGTTCCTCACCAAAGTAAGAGCCACGTTAACTCCAACGTTAGTGGCACAAACGTTGCCACTAACGTTGCCTCTTTGTCCTTCGCACACGTTATTGGGACTTACCTTTCCCAATAACGTTGAGAAGTCTCACCCTTCCCTACGTTAGAGTCCACGTTAACTTAGTTAACGTGGCTCTTTTAACGTAGGCTTGCCAACCTTCGAGAACGTTAGTGACACTTACCTTTGTCACTAACGTTCCAATGTGCCCCTATTTCTCACGTTAGAGTCCACATTAACTAGGTTAACGTGGCTTCTAACGTGGCCATGCTAGCCATCTCCAACGTTAGTGACAAAGTTGAGTGTCACTAACGTTGGCTCATCATTCCCTTATCCACGTTAGCTTCCACGTTAACTAAGTTAACGTGGCTCATAGTGGCTTGTGTGGGTTCATTCCAACGTTAGTGACAATGTTAGGTGTCACTAACATTGGCGATCACATTCTTGCTTCACGTTAACTTCCACGTTAACTAAGTTAACGTGGGAGTTAACGTGGCTTATGGAGGCTTGGCCAATGTTAGTGACAAAGGTGAATGTCACTAACGTTGGCTTCTCTCTTGCTTCTTAACGTTAGAGCCCACGTTAACTAAGTTAACGTGGCTCTTAACGTGGCCACTTACGAGCTTGGTCCAACGTTAGTGACAAAGGTAAGTGTCACTAACGTTGGCTCCATTTCCTTTCCTCCACGTTAGAGTTCACCTTAACTTAGTTAACGTGACTCTTAACGTGGGCAATGATGGCTTCGAGAGCGTTATTGGCGATCATTTTTCTCATTAACTTTGCAAGTTACTCCCATTCCATGTTAAAAGTTACGTTAATTAGATTAACGTGGCTGCTAACGTGGTTCTTCCTTGCTTCCTTTGTCCTGAAATCAAGCAATAGAGTGCATCAAAGTTCTAGTCCAAGTCATGGGAAGTACAACATCCAATTTGTCATTAAATTCATGCAAAATCCTCATGAAATCATGTAAAGTGCACAATGTATGATTGAATCAAGATGTAAGTGAATATCTACCCAAAACTAGCTTATTTTCTAAGGAAATGCATGAAACTACCCTAAAAACAGTAAAGAAAAGGTCAGTGAAACTGGCCAAAATGCCCTGGCATCAGAAACATATAAAAAATGGAAAAAATTTGGATTGAAAACGAAATTGCCTACTCCCCACAATCCTGGCGTTAAACGCCCAACTGCTGCATGTTTTGGGCGTTTAACGCCCACTTGGTGCTTGGTCTGGGCGTTTAACGCCCAGCTGTTGCTTCCAGCTGGCGTTAAATGCCAGAAACTCCTTTGTCACTGGGCGTTTTTCTGAACGCCCAGGATGCTGTAAATCTGGCGTTAAACTCCCAGAAGCTGCTTCTTTCTAGCGTTTAACGCCCAGATGGCTATCTTTACTGGCGTTAAACACCCACTGGATGCTCCTTTTGGGCGTTTAACGCCCAATGGTGCCTCTTACTGGCGTTTTCTTGCCAGTGAGCTCTTTTTTTCTGTTTTGTGCTCTGAGTCCTTCTGTAGCCCTGTGAACTTATGCAATTGATTCTTTACCTTGTTAATATTGAACTTATATGCTTTAAAAATAAATAAAATGAAGAATAGAATAAAATAAAATAACAGAAAGAGTTTTGATAATGGCTGGGTTGCCTCCCAGCAAGTGCTTCTTTATTGTCCTTAGCTGGACCTTGCTGAGCTTTTTAATCTAGCCTCAGCCTTGAGCATTCTTGCTCAAGATTGCCTTCAAAATAATTTTGATTCTCTGTCCATTAACAATGAACTTCTTATTAGAATCAATGTCTTAAAGCTCCATGGTGCACGAAAATTACTTCACAATGTAATTTCGCACAACTAACCAGCAAGTGCACTGGGTCGTTCAAGTAATACCTTACGTGAGTAAGGGTCGAATCCCACGGAGATTGTTGGTTTGAAGCAATCTATGGTTATCTTGCAATTCTTAGTCAGGAAATCAATTATATTTATCAGTTGAATTGCGAATAAACAAGAGAGCATGGATTAAAGGTTACTTGTTATGCAGTAATGGAGAATATGTTGGAGTTTTGGAGATGCTTTGTCTTCAGAATCTCTGCTTTCGTCTGTCTTCTGATTCACGCATGCACGTCCTCCTATGGCAAGCTATGTGTAGGTGGATCACTGTTGTCAATGGCTACCATCCATCCTTCCAGTGAAAAGGGTCCAGGTGCGCTATCACCGCACGGCTAATCATCTGTAGGTTCTCAGTCGTACCGGAATAGGATTTACTATCCTTTTGCGTCTGTCACTACGCCCAGCACTCGCGAGTTTGAAGCTCGTCACAGTCATCCAATCCCAGAATCCTACTCGGAATACCACAGACAAGGTTTAGACCTTCCGGATTCTCATGAATGCTGCCATCAATCTAGCTTATACCACGGAGATTCTGATTAGAGAATCTAAGAGATATTCATTCAATCTAATGTAGAACGGAGGTGATTGTCAGACACACGTTCATGGATTAAGGAAGGTGATGAGTGTCACGAATCATCACCTTCTCCATAATTAGGCGCGAATGGATATCTTAGATAGGAACACGCATGTTTGAATGGAAGCAGAAATACTTGCATTAATTCATTGAGACACAGCAGAGCTCCTCACCCCCAACAATGGAGTTTAGAGACTCATGCCGTCAAAGAGTACAAAGTTTAGATCTGAAATGTCATGAGATACAAAATAAGTTTCTAAAAGTTGTTTAAATACTAAACTAGTAGCCTAGGTTTACAAAAAGTGAGTAGACTATGACAGATGGTGCAGAGATCCACTTCTGGGGCCCACTTGGTGTGTGCTGGGGCTGAGACTTAAACAATTCACGTGCATAAGGCTGTTTTGGGCGTTCAACGCCAGGTTTGGATCCATTTCTGGCGTTGAACTCCAACTTTTAATCCTTTTCTGGCGCTGGACGCCAGAATTGGGCAGAGAACTGGCGTTGAACGCCAGTTTATGTCATCTATCCTTGAGCAAAGTATGGACTATTATATATTTCTGGAAAGCCCTGGATGTTTACTTTTCAACACAATTCGAAGCGTGCCATTTCGAGTTCTGTAGCTCCAGAAAATCCACTTTGAGTGCAGGGAGGTCAGAATCCAACAGCATCAGCAGTCCTTTTTCAGCCTGAATCAGATTTTTGCTCAGCTCCCTCAATTTCAGCCAGAAAAATACCTGAAATTACAGAAAAACATACAACTCATAGTAAAGTCCCGAAATATGAATTTTTCCTAAAAACTAATCGAAACAAACTAAAAACTCACTAAAACATACTAAAAACTATATGAAATTAACCCCAAAAAGCGTATAAAATATCCGCTCATCACAACACCAAACTTAAACTGTTGCTTGTCCTCAAGCAACTAGACAAATAAAATAGAAGACTAATAGGTTGAGAAGCAATAATATCTCAGATTTTTGAGTGAAGCTCAGATTCTAATTAGATAAGCGGGACTAGTAGCTTTTTGCTTCCGAACAGTTTTGGCATTTCACTTTATCCATTGAAGCTCAGAGTGATTGGCATCTATAGGAACTTAGAATTCAGATAGTGTTATTGATTCTCCTATTTCAGTATGATGATTCTTGAACACAGCTATTTCATGAGTCTTGGCCGTGGCCCTAAGCACTTTGTTTTCCAGTATTACCACCGGATACATAAATGCCACAGACACATAATTGGGTGAACCTTTTAGATTGTGACTCAGCTTTGCTAAAGTCCCCAATTAGAGGTGTCCAGAGTTCTTAAGCACACTCTTCTTTTTGCTTTGGACCTTGACTTTAACCGCTCAGTCTCAAGTTTTCACTTGACACCTTCACGCCACAAGCACATGGTTAGGGACAGCTTGGTTTAGCCGCTTAGGCCAGGATTCTATTCCCTTAGGCCCTCCTATCCGCTGATGCTCAAAGCCTTGGGATCCTTTTTATTACCCTTGCCTTTTGGTTTTAAGGGTTATTGGCTTTTTTTTTTGCTGCTTTTTCTTGCTTCAAGAATCATTTTTATGATTTTTCAGATTATTAATAACATGTCTCATGTTCATCATTCTTTCAAGAGCCAACATTTTTAACAGTCTTAAACAACAAATTCAAAAGACATATGCACTGTTCAAGCATTCATTCAGAAGATAGAAAGTATTGCCACCACATGTAACTAATTAGAATTTCTCTTTAAAAACTCGAAATTTTATTGCCTCTTATTTAAAAGATCTACTATTTTATTCATGTTTGCTGATGATGAGAAAAATAAACTATGGCTTAATTAGAGATAAAATCAAAATAGATACTAATTACTACTATATGACTCCTAAGGTGAACTTCTATAATGACACTATCACAGAGTTAAAGCAGAAATTGGAATTTAACAACCTTTGTTCTGGGAAGTGGATGTTCCTCTGATCCGTGGAGTGCTTGGTCCTTCAAGAGATAACTTCTGGCGCTTCAATTCCCTTAAGTCACGCCCTTGCTCCTCTTGTTCTTTAAACATATAGGTAAGAATTTGACTGTGTTCCTTCTGTTCTTTTATTATTTGTTCCATAGCTTCCCGTATCTTGGTAACAGACGTCTCAAGATACTCCCAGTATTCAGATTGAGGGATTTCTGGGAGAAATTCCTGTGTTTTCTTCTTGGTGGGATCATCCTGTGCTTGTTGTTTTTCCATTGATGCTTTGGTGATTGGTTTCTCAACTGAGATATACTCAGATATTCCCATCCTTACTCCAGTGTCCTTGCAGAGTAGAGAAATCACGCTTGGATAAGCCAACCTGGCCTCTTTAGAATTTTTGTTAGCAATTTTGTAGAGTTCAGCTGAGATTAGCTGATGAACTTCCACTTCTTTTCCCATCATGATGCAATGGATCATCACTGCTCTTTGGTAGCACAAATTGCGAATCACACTTTTCACAACTCGTACCACTAACCAGCAAGTGCACTGGATCGTCCAAGTAATACCTTACGTGAGTAAGGGTCGAATCCCACAGAGATTGTTGGTTTGAAGCAATCTATGGTTATCTTGTAAATCTTAGTCAGGAAGTCAATTATGTTTATCAGTTGAATTATGAATGACCAGTAGAGCATAAATTAAAAGTTACTTGTTGTGTAGTAATGGAGAATATGTTGGAGTTTTGGAGATGCTTTGTCTTCTGAATCTCTGCTTTCCTCTGTCTTCTGATTCATGCACGCACGTCCTCCTATGGCAAGCTGTGTGTTGGTGGATCACCGTTGTCAATGGCTACCTTCCATCCTTCCAGTGAAAACTACGCTCACGCGCTCTGTCACAGCACGGCTAATCACCGGTTGGTTCTCGATCCGGTTGGAATAGGATTTACTATCCTTTTGCATCTGTCACTAACGCCCAGCCTTCAGGAGTTTGAAGCTCGTCACAGTCATTCAATCCTTGAATCCTACTCGGAATGCCACAGACAAGGCTTAGACTTTCCGGATTCTCATGAATGCCGCCATCAGTTCTAGCTTATACCACGGAGATTCTGATTAAAGAATCTAAGAGACACTCATTCAATCGGATATAGAACGGAGGTGGTTGTCAGGCACATGTTCGTGGGTTGAGGAAGGTGATGAATGTCACAGATCATCATCTTCATCACAGTTAAGCGCGAATGAACATCTTAGATAGGAACAAGCGTGTTTGAATGGAAAACAGAAATACTTGCATTAATTCATTGAGACACAGCAGAGCTCCTCACCCCCAACAATGGAGTTTAGAGACTCATGCCGTCAGAGAATACAAAGTTTAGATCTGAAAATGTCATGATATACAAAATAAGTCTCTAAAAGTTGTTTAAATACTAAACTAGTAGCCTAGGGTTACAAAATATGAGTGGACTATGATGGATGATGCAGAGATCCACTTCTGGGGCCCACTTGGTGTGCTGGGGCCCACTTGGTGTGTGCTGGGGCTGAGACTTTAAGCAATCCACGTGCAGAGGCCATTTGTGGAGTTGAACGCCAGTTTTTGTGCCAGTTTGGGCGTTCAACTCCAGTTTTTTATCCTTTTCTGGCGCTGAACGCCAGAATTGGGCAGAGAACTGGCGTTGAACGCCAGTTTACGTCGTCTATCCTTGTGCAAAGTATGGACTATTATATATTGCTGGAAAGCCCTGGATGTCTACTTTCCAACGCAATTGGAAGCATGCCATTTCGAGTTCTGTAGCTCCAGAAAATCCACTTTGAGTGCAGGGAGGTCAGAATCCAACAGCATCAGCAGTCCTTTTTCAGCCTGAATCAGATTTTTGCTCAGCTCCTTCAATTTCAGCCAGAAAAATACCTGAAATTACAGAAAAACACACAACTCATAGTAAAGTCCAGAAATATAAATTTTTCCTAAAAACTACTAGAAATAGACTAAAAACTAACTAAAACATACTCTAAACTATATGAAATTATCCCCAAAAAGCGTATAAAATATCCGCTCATCACAACACCAAACTTAAACTGTTGCTTGTCCTCAAGCAACTAGACAAATAAAATAGAAGACTAATAGGTTGAGAAGCAATAATATCTCAGAGTTTTTGATTGAAGCTCAGATCCTAATTAGATGAGCGGGACTAGTAGCTTTTTGCTTCTGAACAGTTTTGGCATCTCACTTTATCCATTGAAGCTCAGAGTGATTGGCATCTATAGGAACTCAGAATTCAGATAGTGTTATTGATTCTCTTAGTTCAGTGTGATGATTCTTGAACACAGCTTCTTTATGAGTCTTGGCCGTGGCCCTAAGCACTTTGTTTTCCAGTATTACTACCGGATACATAAATGCCACAGACACATAACTGGGTGAACCTTTCCAGATTGTGACTCAGCTTTGCTAAAGTCCCCAGTTAGAGGTCTCCAGAGTTCTTAAGCACACTCTTCTTTTTGCTTGGACCTTGACTTTAACCGCTCAGTCTCAAGTTTTCACTTGACACCTTCACACCACAAGCACATGGTTAGGGACAACTTGGTTTAGCCGCTTAGGCCAGGATTTTTATTCCTTCGTGGCCCTCCTATCCACTGATGCTCAAAACCTTGGGATCCTTTTCATTACCCTTGCCTTTTGGTTTTAAGGGCTATTGGCTCTTTCTGCTTGCTTTTTCTTTTTCTTTCTATATTATTTTTTTTTTTTTCGCTACTTTTTTTTTCTTTTTCTTTCTGCAAGCTTTGTTCTTTGCTGCTTTTTCTTGCTTCAAGAATCATTTTTTATGATTTTTCAGATTATCAATAACATGTCTCATGTTCATCATTCTTTCAAGAGCCAACATATTTAACAGTCTTAAGCAACAAATTCAAAAGACATATGCACTGTTCAAGCATTCATTCAGAAGACAGAAAGCATTGCCACCACATTTAACTAATTAGAATTTCTCTTATTAAAACTCGAAATTTTATTGCTTCTTATTCAAAAGATCTACTACTTTATTCATGTTTGCTGATGATGAGAAAAATAAACTATAGCTTAATTGGAGATAAAATCAAAATAGATACTAATTACTACTATATGACTCCTAAGGTAAAATTAAAATAAGAACAGTTATCACAGAGTTAAGGCTAAGATTAGAACTCAACAACCTTGAGGTTTGGGAAGTGGATGTTCCTCTAGTCTGTGAGGTGCTTGGTCCTTCAAGAGAGAATTTCTGCGCTTTAGTTCCTTTAAATCACGCCCTTGCTCCTCTTGGAGTGGGTTGTTTTCCTTTAGGGGCCATGATCTTAGTGATCACGGATAAGCACACCAAACTTAGAGCTTTGCTTGTCCTCAAGCAAAAGAAAAAGAAGGAGATGGGTAGAAGGAGAGCTCCTCCCCACCATCCTGGCGTTTGAACGCCCAAACACTGCCTGTTTTGGGCGTTCAACGCCCAAATGCTGCTCTCCTGGGCGTTCAACGCCCAGTTGTTACCCTTTTCTGGCGTTGAACGCCAGATAGCTATCCTTACTGGCGTTCAGTGCCCACTGGATGCCCATTTTGGGCGCCGAACGCCCAAAATGGCCTTCACTGGCGTTTTCTTGCCAGTAAGCTCCTTATCTTTGTTTTGTGTGTAGATTCCTTCTGTAACCCTGTAAACTTATGCAAATGATTCTTTACCTTAGTGTCAGTGAACTTTATATAAATAAATAAAAATAAAAATAGGGCAAAATGCTTAGAGGATTGTTGCCCCATGGCTGGGTTGCCTCCCAGCAAGCGCTTCTTTATTGTCTTTAGCTGGACCTTGTTGAGCTTTTAATCTAGCTTCAGCCTTGAGCATTCTTGCTCAGTGTTGCCTTCAAGATAATGCTTGATTCGCTGTCCATTGACAATGAACTTCTTATCAGAATCAATATCTTGAAGCTCCACATAACCATATGGTGACACACTTGTAATCACGTATGGTCCCCTCCACCGGGATTTCAGTTTCCCGGGGAATAGCCTGAGTCTAGAGTTAAACAACAGGACCTTCTGTCCTGGTTCAAAGATTCTAGATGATAGCTTTCTGTCATGCCATTTTTTTTATTTTTCTTTATAAAGCTTGGCATTTTCGAAAGCTGTGAATCTGAATTCCTCTAGCTCATTTAGCTGGAGCAATCGTTTTTTTCCTGCTAATTTGGCATCTAAGTTTAGGAATCTGGTTGCCCAATAAGCTTTATGTTCCAGTTCCACGGGCAGGTGACATGCCTTACCATACACAAGTTGGTATGGAGAGGTCCCTATAGGGGTCTTGAATGCTGTTCTGTAAGCCCACAGAGCATCATCCAAGCTCCTTGCCCAATCCTTTCTACGGGTATTTACTGTCCGTTCCAGGATTCTCTTTAATTCTCTGTTAGAGACTTCAGCCTGCCCATTGGTTTGTGGATGATATGGAGTGGCCACCTTGTGGCGAATTCCATACCGAACCATGGCAGAGTAAAGCTGTTTATTGCAGAAGTGAGTGCCCCCATCACTGATTAACACTCTAGGGACACCAAACCTGCTAAAGATATGTTTCTGGAGGAACTTCAGCACTGTTTTAGTATCATTGGTGGGTGTGGCAATAGCCTCAACCCATTTTGATACATAGTCAACTGCCACCAGAATATAAGTGTTTGAGTATGATGGTGGGAAAGGTCCCATGAAGTCAATTCCCCATACATCAAACAACTCTATTTCCAAGATTCCTTGTTGAGGCATGGCGTAACCATGAGGCAGATTACCAGCTCTTTGGCAACTGTCACAATTACGTACAAACTCTCAGGAATCTTTATAGAGTGTGGGCCAATAGAAGCCACATTGGAGGACCTTGGTGGCTGTTCGCTCACCTCCGAAATGGCCTCCATATTGAGATCCGTGGCAATGCCATAGGATTCTCTATGCTTCCTCTCTAGGGACACACCTACGGATAATTCCGTCTGCACATCTCTTAAAGAGATAAGGTTCATCCCACAAGTAGTACTTTGCATCAGTAACTAATTTCTTCTTTTGTATTCTATTGTACTCCTTGGGTATGAACCTTGCAGCTTTATAGTTTGCAATATCGGCAAACCATGGTGCTTCCTGAATGGCAAATAGATGCTCATCAGGGAACGTCTCAGAGATCTCAAGAAAGGGGAGGGACGTCCCTTTCACTGGCTCTATCCGGGACAGATGATCAGCCACTTGGTTCTCTGTCCCTTTTCTGTCTCTTATTTCTATATCAAACTCTTGCAGAAGCAATACCCATCTGATGAGCCTGGGTTTTGAATCCTGCTTTGTGAGTAGATACTTAAGAGCAGCATGGTCAGTGTACACAATCACCTTTGATCCTACTAAGTAGGATCTGAACTTGTCAATGGCGTAAACCACTGCAAGTAATTCCTTTTCTGTGGTTGTGTAATTTTTCTGGGCATCATTTAAAATGCGACTGGCATAATAAATGACATGCAGAAGCTTGTCATGCCTCTGTCCCAGTACTGCACCAATGGCATGATCACTGGCATCACACA
Organism: Arachis ipaensis; assembly: GCF_059453495.1. Classification (NCBI taxonomy): domain Eukaryota; kingdom Viridiplantae; phylum Streptophyta; class Magnoliopsida; order Fabales; family Fabaceae; genus Arachis; species Arachis ipaensis. The sequence continues at coordinate 55,033,698 of NC_142443.1, forward strand.
TTAACTCAAATGGCAATGTCCAGTCTGGTGCAGAAATGACTGGTGCTGTGACCAGCTTAGCTTTCAGCGTTTCAAACGCCTGTAGGCATGCTGTGTCAAACACAAATGGCGTGTCAGCAGCTAGCAGATTGCTTAGGGGTTTTGCGATTTTTGAAAAATCCTTTATAAACCTCCTATAGAATCCTGCATGCCCCAGAAAGCTTCTGATTGCCTTAACATTGGCAGGTGGTGGTAATTTTTCAATTACCTCTATTTTTGCTTGATCTACCTCTATTCCCTTGTTTGAGATTTTATGCCCAAGAACAATTCCTTCAGTCACCATGAAGTGACACTTTTCCCAGTTTAAAACTAGGTTGGTTTCTTGGCATCTTTTCAGAACAAGTTTCAGGTGATCAAGACAGGAGCTGAATGAGTCTCCATATACTGAGAAGTCATCCATGAAGACTTCTAGAAATTTTTCCACCATGTCAGAGAAAATAGAGAGCATGCATCTCTGGAAGGTTGCAGGTGCATTGCATAGCCCAAAGGGCATCCTTCTATAAGCAAACACTCCGGATGGACATGTGAATGTTGTTTTCTCTTGATCCTGGGGATCTACTGCAATCTGGTTATAGCCTGAGTAGCCATCCAAAAAGCAGTAATAATCATGACCTGCTAGTCTCTCTAGCATCTGGTCTATGAATGGTAAAGGAAAATGATCCTTTCTGGTGGCTGTATTGAGCCTTCTGTAGTCAATACACATGCGCCACCCTGTAACTGTTCTTGTAGGAACCAGTTCATTTTTTTCATTATGAATCACTGTCATGCCTCCCTTTTTTGGGACGACTTGAACAGGGCTCACCAAGGGGCTATCAGAAATGGGATAAATAATCCCAGCCTCTAGTAATTTGGTGACCTCTTTCTGCACCACTTCCTTCATGGCTGGATTTAGCCGCCTCTGTGGTTGAACCACTGGTTTGGCATTATCCTCCAATAGGATTTTGTGCATGCATCTGGCTGGGCTTATGCCCTTAAGGTCACCTATGGACCACCCAAGAGCTGTCTTGTGTGTCCTTAGCACTTGAATAAGTGCTTCCTCTTCCTGTGAATTTAAAGCAGAGCTTATGATCACTGGAAAGGTGTCACCTTCTCCTAGAAATGCATATTTCAAGGATGGTGGCAGTGGCTTGAGCTCTGGTTTAGGAGGTTTTTCCTCTTTCAGAAGAAAGTTCAGAGGCTCTTTCATGTCCCTTGAATCCTCCAAATCAGGCTGAACATCTTTAAAGATGTCTTCCAACTCTGATTCGAGACTCTCAGCCATGTTGATCTCTTCTACCAAAGAGTCAATAAGGTCAACTTTCATGCAGTCTGTTGATGTGTCTGGATGCTGCATGGCTTTGACAGCGTTCAACTTGAACTCGTCATCGTTGACTCTCAGGGTTATTTCCCCCTGCTGGACGCCAATGAGGGATCGTCCAGTTGCTAGGAAGGGTCTTCCTAGAATGAGAGTAGCACTCTTGTGCTCCTCCATTTCCAGCACAACAAAGTCAGTGGGAAAGGCGAATGGCCCAACCCTGACAATCATGTCTTCAATCACGCCTGATGGGTATTTAGTGGAGCCATCAGCAAGTTGGAGACATATCCGGGTTGGTTTAACTTCTTCAGTTAAACCAAGCTTTCTAATAGTGGATGCAGGTATTAGGTTGATGCTTGCCCCAAGATCGCATAAAGCTGTCTTGGTGCAATTACCTTCTAATATGCATGGTATCAGAAAACTCCCAGGGTCTTTAAGCTTTTCAGGAAAGCTCTTCAGAATGACTGCACTGCATTCTTCAGTGAAGAGAACTCTTTCTGTTTCTCTCCAATCCTTTTTATGACTCAAGATCTCTTTCATGAACTTGGCATAAGAAGGTATTTGCTCAAGTGCCTCTGCAAATGGAATCTTTATTTCAAGAGTCCTTAGATAATCTGCAAAGCGAGCAAATTGCTTATCCTGCTCCTCTTTCCGGAGTTTTTGAGGATAAGGTATCTTGGCTTTATATTCCTCAACCTTAGTTGCTGCAAGTTTATTGCCTACATAAGTTGTTGAAGAAGCCTTTTTAGAGGGGTTGTTATCAGCATTTGTGTGTGTCTGATCCCTCACTGGCAATTGAGTGCCAGGGTTAGAAACTGAAGTGAAATTGGACGCCAGCTCCTTGTTTGTTTCTGGCGTCTGAACACCAGAACTGTGCCCATTTTGGGCGTTCAGCGCCAGATCTTGCCCATTTTGGGCGTTCAACGCCAGATCCTTGCCTATTTCTGGCGTTGAACGCCAGTCCTGCCTTGTTTCTGGCATTGAACGCTAGTCCTGAGCATGGTCTTGGCGTTCAGCGCCAGCCTTCCACCAAATTTCTGGCGTTTTAGTTCCAGAATTACTTTTCCCTGGGCTCTTACTGTCCTCAGGTGAATTTTGGGTGGTTTGCTCATTTCTTAGCTTTTTGCTGCCTTGAGGTGGGGTATTTAATGTTTTCCCACTTCTTAATTGAACTGCTTGGCATTCTTTTGTTATTTGCCTTGACAGCTGCTGCTTTGTTTGCTTAAACTGTTCTTCCATATGTATATTAGCCATCCTTGTCTCTTGTAGTCTATCTTTGAATTCGGCTAACTGATTTGTTAGAAAGTCCAATTGCTGATTGAATTCAGCAGCTTGTTTTACAGGACTGAGTTCAGCAGTTACTGTCTTAACCTCTTCTTTCATGGAAGCGTCACTGCTTAGGTACAGATGCTGATTCCTGGCAACTGTATCAATGAGCTCTTGAGCCTCTTCAATTGTCTTTCTCATGTGGATAGATCCACCAGCTGAGTAATCTAGAGACATCTGAGCTCCTTCTGCAAGCGCATAGTAGAAGATGTCTAACTGAAGCCACTCTGAAAATATTTCAGAGGGGCATTTTTGTAGCATCTCTCTGTATCTCTCCCAGGCATCATAAAGAGATTCATTATCTCCTTATTTAAAGCCTTGGATTTCCAGCCTTAGCTGTGTCATCCGTTTTGGGGGAAAGTATTGATTCAGAAATTTTTCTGTCAGCTGTTTCCATGTCCTTATGCTAGCTTTAGGTTGGTTATTCAACCACCTCTTAGCTTGATCTTTTACAGCAAATGAAAACAGTAATAATCTGTAGACATCCTGATCTATTTCTTTATCATGTACTGTGTCAGCAATTTGTAAAAACTGTGCCAGAAACTCTGTAGGTTCTTCCTGCGGAAGACCGGAATACTGGCAATTTTGCTGCACCATGATAATGAGCTGAGGATTCAACTCAAAGCTACTGACTCTAATGGAGGGTATGCAGATACTACTCCCATATGAAGCCGTAGAGGGGTTAGAATATGATCCCAGAGTCCTCCTGAACTGTTCATTTCCGCTTAGGTCCATGATGGAGAAAGGGAGATGGTGTAAAATAGAAAAAATATTTTTATTTATTTATTTATTTATTTCGAAAACAAAATAAATTAAAATAAAATAAATAAAAATGAGTGAAAGATTTTTGAAAAAGTGAGGAGAGAGAAAGTGATTAGGAGATTTTGAAAAGGATATCATGATTTTAAAAAGAAGAGTTTTAAATTTTGAAATAAAAATATGAATTTTAGAAATAGATTTCGAAAAAGATGCTTTAAAATAGAGAGAAAAGATATTTTTGAATTTTAAGAAGAGAGAGAAGAACAATAAGATAGCACAAGATTTAAAATTTTTAGATCTAATGCTCCTTGTTTTCGAAAATTTTTGGAGGGAAAAACACCAAGGAACACCAAACTTAAAAATTTTAAGATCAAGACACAAGGAAAACTCAAGAACAATTTGAAGACTCACAAGAACACAAGAACATGAAGGAAGAACACCAAACTTAAAATTTTTAGAAAATCAAACTAAAATTTTTGAAAAACACAGAAAAATCAATAAGAAAACACCAAACTTAAAGTTTGGTATAGGATTTAATAGAAAAATTATTTTTTTTTGAAAAAGATTTTAAGAAAAGGAAAATAAGGATTCTAAAATTCTAACACAATAACAATAAGAGACTCTAAACTAAAAAGAGAAATTTTTCCTAATCTAAGCAACAAAATAAACCGTTAGTTGTCCAAACACGAACAATCCCCGGCAACGGCGCCAAAAACTTGGTGCACGAAAATTACTTCACAATGTAATTTTGCACAACTAACCAGCAAGTGCACTGGGTCGTCCAAGTAATACCTTACGTGAGTAAGGGTCAAATCCCACGGAGATTGTTGGTTTGAAGCAATCTATGGTTATCTTGCAATTCTTAGTCAGGAAATCAATTATATTTATCAGTTGAATTGCGAATAAACAAGAGAGCATGGATTAAAGGTTACTTGTTATGCAGTAATGGAGAATATGTTGGAGTTTTGGAGATGCTTTGTCTTCAGAATCTCTGCTTTCGTCTGTCTTCTGATTCACGCATGCACGTCCTCCTATGGCAAGCTGTGTGTAGGTGGATCACCGTTGTCAATGGCTACCATCCATCCTTCCAGTGAAAAGGGTCCAGGTGCGCTGTCACCGCACGGCTAATCATCTGTAGGTTCTCAGTCGTACCGGAATAGGATTTACTATCCTTTTGCGTCTGTCACTACACCCAGCACTCGCGAGTTTGAAGCTCGTCACAGTTATCCAATCCCAGAATCCTACTCGGAATACCACAGACAAGGTTTAGACCTTCCGGATTCTCATGAATGCTGCCATCAATCTAGCTTATACCACGGAGATTCTGATTAGAGAATCTAAAAGATATTCATTCAATCTGATGTAGAACGGAGGTGATTGTCAGACACACGTTCATGGATTGAGGAAGGTGATGAGTGTCACGAATCATCACCTTCTCCATAATTAGGCGCGAATGGATATCTTAGATAGGAACACGGATGTTTGAATGGAAAACAGAAATACTTGCATTAATTCATTGAGACACAGCAGAGCTCCTCACCCCCAACAATGGAGTTTAGAGACTCATGCCGTCAAAGAGTACAAAGTTCAGATCTGAAATGTCATGAGATGCAAAATAAGTTTCTAAAAGTTGTTTAAATACTAAACTAGTAGCCTAGGTTTACAAAAAGTGAGTAGACTATGACAGATGGTGCAGAGATCCACTTCTGGGGCCTACTTGGTGTGTGCTGGGGTGAGACTTAAATAATTCACGTGCATAAGGCTGTTTTGGGCGTTCAACGCCAGGTTTGGATCCATTTCTGGCGTTGAACTCCAACTTTTAATCCTTTTCTGGCGCTGGATGCCAGAATTGGGCAGAGAACTGGCGTTGAATGCCAGTTTACGTCATCTATCCTTGAGCAAAGTATGGACAATTATATATTGCTGGAAAGCCCTGGATGTCTACTTTCCAACGCAATTGGAAGCGTGCCATTTCGAGTTATGTAGCTCCAGAAAATCCACTTTGAGTGTAGGGAGGTCAGAATCCAACAGCATCAGCAGTCCTTTTTCAGCCTGAATCATATTTTTGCTCAGCTCCCTCAATTTCAGCCAGAAAAATACCTGAAATTACAGAAAAACACACAACTCATAGTAAAGTCCAAAAATATGAATTTTTCCTAAAAACTAATGGAAACAAACTAAAAACTCACTAAAACATACTAAAAACTATATGAAATTAACCCCAAAAAGCGTATAAAATATCCGCTCATCACTCCACATAGCCATATGGTGACACACTTGTAATCACATATGGTCCCCTCCACCGGAATTTCAGTTTCCCAGGGAATATCCTGAGCCTAGAGTTAAACAGCAGAACCTTCTGTCCTGGTTCAAAGACTCTAGATGACAGCTTTCTGTCATGCCACCTTTTTGCTTTCTCTTTGTAAAGCTTGGCATTTTCGAAAGCAGTGAGTCTGAATTCCTCTAGCTCATTCAGCTAGAGCAATCTTTTTTCTCCAGCTAATTTGGCATCAAAGTTTAGGAATCTGGTTGCCCAGTAGGCTTTGTACTCCAGTTCCACGGGCAGATAATAGGCCTTACCATACACAAGCTGGTATGGAGAGGTCCCTATAGGAGTCTTGAATGCTGTTCTGTAGGCCCATAGAGCATCATCCAAGCTTCTTGCCCAATCCTTTCTATGGGTACTTACAGTCCGTTCCAGGATTCTTTTCAGTTTTCTGTTAGAGTCTTCAGCTTGCCCATTTGTCTATGGATGATATGGAGTTGCCACTTTGTGGCTAATTTCATATCGGACCATGGCAGAGTAAAGCTGTTTGTTGCAGAAGTGGGTGCCCCCATCACTGATTAGCACTCTATGGACACCAAATCTGCTGAAGATATGTTTCTGGAGGAACTTCAGCACTGTCTTAGTATCATTAGCGGGTGTGGCTACAGCCTCTACCCATTTGGATACATAGTCAACTTCCACAAGAATATAAGGGTTTGAGTATGATGGTGGGAAAGGCCCCATGAAGTCAATACCCTATACATCAAACAACTCAATCTCCAAGATCCCTTGTTGAGGCATGGCGTAGCCATGAGGTAGATTACAAGCTCTCTGGCAACTGTCACAGTTACGTACAAACTCCCAGAAATCTTTATAAAGGGTGGGCCAGTAGAAACCACATTGGAGGACCTTGGTGGCTGTTTGCTCACCTCCGAAATGACCTCCATAATGTGACCCATGGCAATGCCATAAGATCTTCTGTGCTTCTTCTCTGGACACACACCTACGAATTATTCCGTCTGCACATCTCTTAAAGAGATAGGGTTCATCCCACAAGTAGTACTTTGCATCAGTAATTAATTTTTTCTTTTGTTGCCTGCTGTACTCCTTGGGTATGAACCTTGCAGATTTATAATTTGCTATGTCTGCAAACCATGGTGTTTCCTGAATGGCGAACAAGTGCTCATCCGGAAAGGTTTCAGAGATCTCAATAGAGGGGAAGAACGCCCCTTCTACTGGTTCTATTCGGGAAAGGTGATCAGCCACTTGGTTTTCTGTCCCTTTTCTGTCTCTTATTTCTATATCAAACTCTTGCAGAAGCAACACCCATCTTATGAGCCTGGGTTTTGAATCCTGCTTTGTAAATTGATATTTAAGAGCAGCATGGTCAGTGTACACAATCACTTTTGATCCTACTAAGTATGATCTAAACTTGTCAATGGCATAAACCACTACAAGCAATTCTTTTTCTGTGGTTGTGTAATTTTTCTGGGCGTCATTTAAAACACGGCTAGCATAATAAATGACATGTAGAAGCTTGTCATGCCTCTGCCCCAATACTGCACCATTGGCATGATCACTGGTATCACACATCAATTCGAATGGTAGTGTCCAGTCTGGTGTAGAAATAACTGGTGCTGTGACCAGCTTAGGTTTTAAAGTTTAAAACGCCTACAGACACTCTGTGTCAAACACAAATGGTGTGTCAGCAGCTAGCAGATTGCTTAGAGGTTTTGCAATTTTTGAAAAATCCTTTATAAACCTCCTATAAAATCATGCATGCCTCAGAAAGCTTCTGATTGCCTTAACATTGGCAGGTGGTGGTAATTTTTTAATTACTTCCACTTTAGCTTGATCCACCTCTATTCCCTTGTTTGAAATTTTATGCCCAAGGACAATCCCTTCAGCCACCATAAAATTACATTTTTCCCAGTTTAAAACCAGGTTAGTCTCTTGGCATCTTTTCAGAACTAGTGTCAGGTGATCAAGACAGGAGCTGAATGAGTCTCCATATACTGAGAAGTCATCCATGAAGACTTCCAGAAAATTTTCCACCATATCAGAGAAAATAGAGAGCATGCATCTCTGAAAGGTTGCAGGTGCATTACACAGCCCAAATGGCATTCTTCTGTAGGCAAATACTCCAGATGAACATGTAAATGCAGTTTTCTCTTAATCCTGGGGATCTACTGCAATTTGGTTGTAACCTGAATAGCCGTCCAAAAAGCAGTAAAACTCATGACCTGCTAGTCTCTCTAGCATTTGGTCTATGAATGGTAAAGGAAAATGATCCTTTCTGGTGGCTGTATTGAGCCTTCTGTAGTCAATACACATGCGCCACCCTGTAACTGTTCTTGTAGGAACCAGTTCATTTTTTTCATTATGAACCACTGTCATGCCTCCCTTTTTGGGGACAACTTGAACAGGGCTCACCCAGGGACTATCAGAAGTAGGATAAATAATCCCAGCCTCCAGTAGCTTGGTGACCTCTTTCTTCACCACTTCCTTCATGGCTAGATTTAACCGCCTCTGTGGTTGAACCACTGGCTTAGCATCATCCTCCAATAGGATCTTGTGCATGCATCTAGCTGGGCTTATGCCCTTAAGGTCACTTATGGACCACCCAAGGGCTGTCTTGTGTGTCCTTAGCACTTGAAGTAGTGCTTCCTCTTCTTGTAAATTCAAAGCAGAGCTTATGATCACTGGAAAAGTGTCACCTTCTCCCAGAAATGCATATTTCAGGGATGGTGATAATGGTTTGAGCTTGGGTTTAGGAGGTTTTTCCTCTTCCTGAGGAATTTCCAGAGGCTCTTTCAATTCTTCTAAATCCTCCAGATCAGGCTGATCATCTTTAAAGATGTCTTCCAGCTCTGATTTGAGACTCACAGCCATGTTGATCTCCTCTACTAAAGAGTCAATAAGATCAACTTTCATGCAATCTTTTGGTATGTCTGGATGCTGCATGGCTTTGACAGCATTCAACTTAAACTCATCCTCATTGACTCTCAGGGTTACTTCCCCTTTTTGGACATTAATGAGAGTTCATCCAGTTGCTAGGAAAGGTCTTCCTAGAGTGAGAGTAGTACTCTTGTGCTCCTCCATTTCCAGTACTACACAGTCAGCGGGGAAGGCGAATAGCCCAACCCTGACAATCATGTCTTCAATCACGCCTGATGGGTATTTAATGGAGCCATCAGCAAGTTGGAGACATATCCGGATTGGTTTAACTTCTTCAGTCAAACCAAGCTTTCTGATAGTGGATGCAGGTATTAGGTTGATACTTGCCCCAAGATCACATAAAGCTGTCTTGGTACAATTACCCTCTAATGTTCATGGTATCATGAAACTCCCAGGATCTTTAAGCTTTTCTGGGAAGCTTTTCAGAATGACTGCACTGCATTCTTCAGTGAGGAGAACTCTTTCAGTTTCTCTCCAATCCTTCTTATGACTCAAGATCTCTTTCATGAACTTGGCATAAGAAGGTATTTGCTCAAGTGCCTCTGCAAACGGAATCTTTATCTCAAGAGTCCTGAGATAGTCTACAAAGCGAGCAAATTGCTTATCCTGCTCCTTTTGGCGGAGTTTTTGAGGATAAGGCATCTTGGCTTTGTATTCCTCAACCTTGGTTGCTGCAGGTTTATTCCCTACAGAGGTGGTTGGGGAAGCCTTTTTAGAGGGGTTATTATCAGCACTTGTGTGTGTCTGATCCCTCACTGGCGTTTGAATGCCAGGGGTGGAAGCTGGATTGGCGTTGGACACCAACTCCTTACCTGTTCCTGGCGTTTGAACGCTAGAACTGAGCTTTCTTTGGGCGTTTAACACCAACTCCTTGCTTGTTTGTGGCGTTTGAACGCCAGAACTGAGCATGGGTTGGGCGTTTAATGCCAGCTCTCCATCCTTTTCTGGCGTTTGAGCACCAGAATCATTCCTCTCTGGGCTCTTACTGTCCTCAGAGGGATTTTTGATGATATTTTGCTCATCCTCTATCATTTGTTCTTTCCTTGGCTTTCTGCTATTCTGAAGCGAGGTATTTAATGTTTTCCCACTTCTTAATTGAATTGCCTGGCACTCTTCTGTTATCTGCTTTGTTTTCCCACTTCTTAATTGAACTGCTGTTTTGTCTGATTCAATTGTGCCTCTATATTTTTATTAGCATTTTTAGTGTCTTGTAGCATCTCCTTGAATTCTGCTAGCTGTTTTGTTAGAAGGCACAATTATTGATTGAGTTCAGCAACTTGTTCTGGAGGACCAAGTTCAGTAGACACTGCTTTGGCTTCTTCTTTTATGGAGGACCCATTACTTATGTACAGATGCTGGTTTCTAGAAACTATGTCAATAAGTTCTTGAGCCTCTTTAATAGTTTTTCTCATGTGTATAGATCCACCAGCTGAGTGGTCTAGGGACATCTGAGCTCCTTCTGTAAGCCCATAGTAGAAGATGTCTAACTACACCCATTCTGAAAACATTTCAGAGGGACATTTCCTTAGCATCCCTCTGTACCTTTCCCAGGCATTATAAAGGGATTCATCATCCTCTTGTTTAAAGCCTTGGATATCCAGCCTTAGCTGTGTCATCCTTTTCGGAGGGAAATATTGATTCAGGAATTTGTCTGATAATTGTTTCCATGTCCTTATGCTTGCTGTGGGTTGGTTATTTAACCACCTTTTGACTTGATCTTTTACAGCAAACGGAAATAGTCACAGCCTGTATACATCCTGGTCTACCTCTTTATCATGTACTGTGTCAGCAATTTGCAAGAATTGTGCCAGAAACTCAGTAGGTTCTTCCTGTGGAAGACCGGAATACTAGCAGTTTTGCTGCACCATGACAATGAGCTGAGGATTTAGCTCAAAACTGCCTGCTTTGATGGAGGATATACAGATACTACTCCCATATGCAGCAGTAGTGGAGTTAGCATATGACCCCAGAGTCCTTCTAGACTGTTCATTTCCGTTTATATCCATGACGGAGAAAAGGAGATGATGTGAATTGCAAGTAGAATATATTTTTATTTTTATTTTTATTAGAAAACAGAAATTAGAAAAAAATAAAATAAAATGAAATGAAAAATGGGTGAGGATTTTTGAAAAATGAAGAAAGAGAAAAAGTGGTTAGGAGGTTTTGAAAAAGATATGATTTTTAATAAAAAATTAAAAAGGATATGATATGAAAAAGATATGATTTTTTTTTAAAAAACTTGACAACTAAGATATGATAAGATAAAATTTTGAAATTGAAATCTGAATTTTTATGAAAAAATTTCAAAATATTTGCTTAAAAATAGTTAGAAAAGATATTTTTTTGATTTTTCAATTTTATGATGAAAGAGAAAAACACACAAAAGACACACAACTTAAAATTTTTAGATCTAATGCAGCTTATTTTCAAAAATTTTGGAGGGAAAGCACCAAGGAACACCAAACTTAAAAATTTTAAGATCAAAACACAAGGAAGACTCAAGAACACCTTGAAGACTCACAAGAACAACAAGAACATGAAGATAGAACACCAAACTTAAAATTTTTAGAAAACCAAAATAAAATTTTCGAAAACTAAAGAAAAATCAACAAGAAAACACCAAACTTAAAGTTTGGCACAAGATTTATTCAAAGAAAAATTATTTTTGAAAAAATTTTAAAAAGAAGATAGCCAATTACCAAGAACATAAGCACAACGCTCTAGCCAATTGAGCTATAAATTTAACGTGTTTTAATAAGGTATTTAATAAATAAAGATTTTTTTGAAAACTGATATTTTGAAAAAGCACAAGAAAAACAAGAAAAGACACAGAACAAGAAAAACTAAAGATCAAACAAGGAAAATAAACAAGAATAACTTGAAGATTAAGAAAGAACAATGAACACAAATTCAAAATTTTAAAAGAAAATAAAAACATGCAATTGACACCAAACTTAAAATATGAAACTAAACTCAAACAGAAAAACTCAATTATCAGTTTATAAAATTTTCGAAAAATTTAAAAAGAGAAAATAAGGATTTAAAAAAAATTTCAACCAAAAACAATAATAGAAGACTCTAAACCAAAAAGAAAAAATTTTTCCAAATCTAAGCAACAAAATAAACCGTCAGTTGTCCAAACCCGAATAATTCCTGGCAACGGCGCCAAAAACTTGGTGCACGAAATTGTGATTCAAACTTTTCACAACTTCGCACAACTAACCAGTAAGTGCACTGGGTCGTCCAAGTAATACCTTACGTGAGTAAGGGTCGAATCCCACGGAGATTGTTGGCTTGAAGCAATCTATGGTTATCTTGTAATTCTTAGTCAGGATATCAATTATAATTATCAGTTTGGATTGCGAAAAATAAAAGAGCATGAATTAAATACTTGTTATGCAGTAATGGAGAATATGTTGGAGTTTTGGAGATGCTTTGTCTTCTGAATCTCTGCTTTCCCCCTGTCTTCTTCTTCACGCACGCAAGGTTCCTCCTATGGCAAGCTGCGTGTTGGTGGATCACCGTTGTCAATGGCTACCATCCATCCTCTCAGTGAAAATGGTCCGGGTGCGTTGTCACCGCACGGCTAATCATCTGTCGGTTCTCACTCGTGCTGGAATAGGATCCATTGATCCTTTTGCGTCTGTCACTACGCCCAACCCTTGTGAGTTTGAAGCTCGTCACAGTCATTCAATCCCTGAATCCTACTTGGAATATCACAGACAAGGTTTAGACTTTCCGGATTCTCAAGAATGCTGCCAATGGATTCTAGCTTAAACCACGAAGATTCTGATTAAGGAATCCAAGAGATACTCATTCAATCGAAGGTAGAACAGAGGTGGTTATCAGTCACGCATTCATAGGTTGAGAATGGTGATGAATGTCACGGATCATCACATCCATTATATTGAAGTGCGAATGAACATCTTAGATAGAAACATGCGTGTTTGAATAGAAAACAGAAATAATTGCATTAATTCATCGAGACACAGCAGAGCTCCTCACCCCCAACAATGGAGTTTAGAGACTCATGCCGTCAAAGAGTACAAAGTTCAGATCTAAAAATGTCATGAGGTACAAAATAAATCTCTAAAAGTTGTTTAAATACTAAACTAGTAACCTAGGTTTACAGAAAACGAGTAAACTAAGATAGATAGTGCAGAAATCCACTTCTGGGGCCCACTTGGTGTGTGCTGGGGCTGAGACTCGAGCTTTACAAGTGCCTAGGCTGTTTCCAGAGTTAAACGCCAGGTTGTAGCCTGTTTCTGGTGTTTAACTCCAACTTGTAACCTGTTTCTGGCGTTTAACGCCAGAATGCAACATGGAACTGGCGTTGAACGCCAGTTTACGTCATTTATCCTTGAGCAAAGTATGAACTATTATATATTGCTGGAAAGCGCTAGATTTCTACTTTCCAACGCAATTGAGAGCGCGCCATTTGGACTCCTGTAGCTCCAGAAAATCCATTTCGAGTGCAGGGAGGTCAGAATCCAACAGCATATGCAGTCCTTTTTCAGCCTAAATCAGATTTTTGCTCAGCTCCCTCAATTTCAGTCAGAAAATACCTGAAATCATAGAAAAATATACAAACTCATAGTAAAGTCCAGAAATATAAATTTTGCCTAGAAACTAATAAAACTATACTAAAAACTAACTAAAATATGCTAAAAACTACATGAAATTACCCCCAAAATACGTATAAAATATCCGCTCATCAACTACTGCCGTCACACAAGCTATATGTGAAATGACCAACCTACTGAAGCAGATACAGTTGAATCAACAACAACAACAGCCTCCCCCACCACAACAAAGTCAACAGCTAGTTCCTCAAAGAGTATGTAGAATTTGTGCTGATTATAGTCACTACACTGATGAGTGCCCGCAGCTCCAACAAGAGGACAACACCGTAGCCGCTACTCATAACTTCTATGATCACCCGAATCAAGGATACAACCAACAAGGCAGAAATTACAACTAAGGTGGAAACTATAACCAAGGGTGGCAGGATAACTCCAACCAGGGCTGGAGAGATAATTCCAACCATGGCTGGAGGGACAACTATAACAGAGGAGGCTGAGACAACAATGGAAATCAGAGGTGGAATAACAACAACAGACAGCAGAATCAGAACCAGCCTTACAGAGCACCTCACCTAAGGCAGTCTCAAGGACCCCAGCACAACCAACAACAGGTTTCTCAGATCACTTATCTTACTCCCTCATCAAATGATGAGATCCTCTGTTCTCTTGCACAAGGACAACAAGACATGCAGACTATACTGAACTCTACCTTAAATGGTCTAAATGCCACTTTACAAGCTCTCGTCTCTCGGATAGATTCATTACCTGCTTCCACCAACTAGCCTTCAAGCTCCAGTAAAATTCCTTCTCAACCTTTACCTAACCCCAAGGATGGCATCAATGCCATCACTTTAAGGTCCGGAACCACACTACAAGATAGGAATCAGGAGGAGCCAAGCCCACCAGAACACGCCCCAGCTGAGGATGTGGTGGAAGTGGAAGATGCTGAAGAGGAAGAGGAAGTACAAGACATGGTTGAAGAAGAAGCAGCTCAACCAAGGAATGAAGCACCAGAGAACACAGAAGCTACAAGTGGTGCCGTTCTTATACCATTTCCACACCTTGCACGGAAGCCCAGAAAGCAGACGGAAGTTGATCCCAAAATGGTAAAAATTTTCAAAAAGGTTGAGGTAACTATTCCCCTTTTTGATGTTATTCAACAAGTATCTAAATATGCAAAGTTTCTGAAGGATTTATGCATACATAAAGATAAAATTAATGAATTAGAAACTATTCCTTTAGGTAGTTCTATATCTGCTTTAATGGAGGGTATACCTGAAAAATGTAGTGACCCGGGTCCATGCATGGTTAACTGTACCATTAGGGGTGTAATATTTTCTGACTGCATGTGTGATTTAGGAGCGTGTGTTAGTATAATGCCATTGTCTATATATGATGCTTTGAGGCTCCCTCCCTTAAAAAGGTCGGCAGCTCGTTTTGTGCTAGCAGATAAAAGCATTATTACAGTAGTCGGAATTGCTAAAGACGTCCTGGTGAGCATTATGGGGCTCACATTTCCCATTGACTTCTATATTTTGGAAATGCCCCCTAATAATTTAGGAATGCCATCATCAATCCTTCTTGGAAGATCATTCCTGAAGACTTCGAAGTTCAAGCTGGATGCATTCTCAGGAACTTACTCCTTTGAAATAGATGGCAGAGCAGTGAGTTTCAGTTTAAATGAAGCTATGAAGCACCCTTCGGAAGATCATTCTATCTTTCAGTGCGACATCATTGATGAAACTGTAGTTGAAGTTCACCAAGAAGAAGTAGATGAGAGGCACATGGAGCAAGGTCCAAGTCTGGGGACACCCTCTGAACATAATGAGGACACCTTGCCATTATCACTAACTCCAGATAATCCACAGCCTAGCCATGAGCAGAAATTGGAATTAAAACCCCTTCTTTACCACCTCAAGTATGCTTACCTTGAGGATAATCAGAAGTTCCCAGTTATCATTGCAAGGGAACTCACTTTCCAACAGGAGGAGCAGCTGCTTAATGTGCTGAGAAAACATAAGAAAGCAATTGGGTGGAGCTTGGCGGATATAGTAGGCATCAGCCCTCAAATTTGTGAGCACAGAATATTCTTAGAAGAGGGAGCAAAGCCTGTCTGTCAACCCCAAAGAAGATTGAATCCCACCATCTTAGAAGTTGTTAAGAAAGAAGTGACCAGGCTACTTGAAGCAGATATCATTTATCCCATCTCAAACAGTGAATGGGTCAGTCCAGTACAAGTGGTGCCCAAGAAGTCTGGAGTCACAACAGTAAAGAATGAGCATGGAGAGCTCCTGACAACTAGAGTGCAGAATTCATGGAGAGTTTGCATTGACTATAGGCGTCTTAACCAAGCTACTCGCAAGGATCATTACCCCTTGCCATTTATTGATCAGATGCTCGATCGCCTGTCAGGTAAATCCCATTATTGCTTTTTAGATGGTTATACAGGCTACTTTCAAATCCATATAGCTGCTGAAGATCAGGAAAAGATTACTTTTACATGTCCCTTTGGAACATATGCGTACAAAAGGATACCTTTTTGCTTATGTAATGCACTGGCTACTTTCCAAAGATGCATGATGAGTATCTTTTCAGATCTTATTGAAGGCTGTATGGAGGTATTCATGGATGATTTTAGCGTATATGGTGATTCATTTAGCCTTTGCTTGGAAAGCTTATATAGAGTATTGGACAGGTGTGTCAGTTCAAACTTTGTGTTGAATTTTGAAAAATGTCACTTTATGGTAAAACAAGGTATTGTACTAGGAGATGTTGTGTTTAATACTGGTATTTCTGTAGATCCAGCAAAGGTAGATGTCATTTCTAGTTTACCTTACCCCTCCTCTGTGAGGGAAGTCCGTTCGTTCTTGGGCCATGCAGGTTTCTACAGGAGATTTATCAAGGACTTCAGTAAGGTAGCATTGCCTTTATCCAGATTGCTGCAGAAAGATATTGAGTTCGAGCTGAGTGAGGATTGCATGCAAGCATTCGATACGCTGAAGATTGCCCTAACTCAAGCTCCGATTGTGAGAGGACCAGACTGGAGCCAGCCTTTTGAGATTATATGTGATGCCTCCAACCATGCAGTAGGAGCGGCACTGGCTCAGTGCGAAGGTAAAGATCCCTTCGTAATTTCTTATGCGTCTAAGACCTTAGACGCTGCTTAGTCTAATTACACCACCACTGAGAAAGAGCTTCTGGATATTGTTTTTGCTCTGGATAAATTCCGAGCCTATTTACTTGCCACTAAGGTGGTAGTATGCTCAGACCATGTAGCTCTAAAGTATTTATTAGCTAAAAAATAGTCTAAACCAAGGCTAATACGTTGGATACTGTTGCTGCAAGAATTTGATTTAGAAATTAAGGATAGGAGTGGTAACCAGAATTTAGTGGCAAACCACTTGAGTCGCTTTGAGCACATTAAGGATGAATCCGCTCCTATCAATGATGCTTTTCCATTTGATAGCTTGCATGCAGTATCTGAAGTAGTTCTTTGGTATGCACCTGTAGCTAATTATCTAGTTAGCCATACTTTTCCTCCTAATTTTACTATGCATCAAAGAGACAAGCTAAAAAGCGAGTCCAAATATTATGTATGGGATGACCTATATTTATGGAGGTGTGGAGCTGACCAGGTAATTAGAAGGTGTGTGCCCCAATCAGAATTCCAATCCATTTTAGAGGCCTGCCACTCTTATGAGAGTGGTGGACATTTTGGCCCTCAAAGAACAGCTAGAAAAATTCTAGACTGTGGATTCTGGTGGCCTACTCTTTTTAAAGATGCTGCTGCGTTTTGCAAATCTTGTTCCCCATGCCAAAGATTTGGTAATATATCCAAGAGGGATGAGATGCCCCAACAGATTATGTTATTCTGTGAAATTTTTTATGTTTGGGCATTGATTTCATGGGTCCGTTTCCAAACTCTGGTGGCTACCTTTATATATTGTTGGCTGTAGATTATGTTTCTAAATGGGTGGAAGCAATTCCTACCCGTACTGATGACGCTAACACTGCTATTTCTTTTGTTAGAAACCATATTATCTGCTGCTTTGGATCACCACGAGCAATCGTGAGTGATCAAGGCACTCACTTTTGTAACAGGAGATTAGCAGGACTACTGAAAAAGCATGGAAAAGTTCACAAAGTAGCAACAGCTTATCATCCCGAGACCAATGGACAAGCAGAAGTGTGTAACAGAGAGATTAAACGCATTCTGGAGAAGATAGTAAAGCCTCATAGGAAGGACTGGAGCGCCAGACTTGTTGATGCGCTCTGGGCATATTGGACAGCGTACAAGACACCCATTGGGATGAGCCCCTTCCGCTTAGTGTACAGAAAGGCTTGGCACCTTCCAGTAGAGGTGGAACACAAAGCTTTCTGCGCTGTGAAGGAGTGCAACATAGGATTTGAGAAAGCTAGCGCTGAAAGAAAGCTGCAACTGGCAGAACTAGAAACCCTTCGCCTCAAAGCTTATGACAATGCCAGATTATACAAAGAGAAGGTGAAGGCTGTGCATGACAAGCATATCAAGAGAAGAGAGTTCAGACCTGGAGATCTGGTTCTCCTTTACAACTCCAGGCTGAGACTCATCCCAGGAAAGCTGAGATCCAGATGGGAAGGACCCTACAGAGTAGAGAAGGCAGATCCATATGGAGTCTTTCACCTGAGTCATCCTTCAAGTTCCAATTTCATCAAGGTCAATGGATATCGCCTGAAGCTTTATCATGGCGAGAAGATGAAGGAACACAAAGCGCTAGAGGTCTTCCTCTTGGAAGACCCAACAACAGAAGCAGAATGAGCCTGAAGACCGTCCAACTTAAGGATGTAAAAGCAAAGTGCTAGGTGGGAGACAACCCACCATGGTATGGTCATTCCTTTTCAGTCTTAGTTTTATTTTACTTTATGTTTATTAGTGTCATTCATAACATCTGCATCAGCATCTTCATTTTTCATTCTACATTCTGCATAAAAAAAAAGAGCACACGACGCGCGAGCGTCGCTGACGCGCGAGGGTCATAGGTGCATGCATGAAAAAGGGGGATTGAACAGAGAGTTACGCAGGAGCATGGCTGGAGGCGTTCCTCAGGCACAAACACGCCCACGCAAACGCGTCCCTGACGCGTCCACGTCACTTGCAAAATTAGCCACCCACGCGTGCGCGTCACCCACGCGTATGCGTGACCCTGCTATTTGGCGTAAAAATGTGTTTAGACAGAAAGTTGTGATGGCCTGGTGCTGGAATGGTGCTGGAAGCACAAGCCGTATCACGCGTACGTGTCCCTGACACGTTCGCGTCATTTTTCCCAACCAAACCATCCACGCGTGCGCATCCCTCACGCGCATACGTCGGTCGAATTTGTGGAAATTGTGCGTATGAGACAGAGAGTTGTGCGTGCGCGTGCCCTACGCGTACGCATCACTTGGAAACAGCATAACTCACACGAACGCGTGATGCACGCGTCCGCGTCACATGCGACGCACAGTTTAACTAGATCAGCGCCAGAAATCTTATCTTTTCTTCCCCAATCCTAATTCTTTCTTCTCCCTTCTTAATTCTTCCTTTTTCCTTCTTTCTTCTTTATTCCTTTCTATTTTTTTTCATTTCTTCTTTCACTCTTAATCTTCATCAATCAAGGTTCTTTTCTTTTCTTCTCTCCCTTTTTACTTTTCCATTATTACTTTTATTTATGTTTTCTTCTTCTTTTTACTATCATTATCTATGTTTTCTTTATTTTTTTTTCTTTTTACATCCTTTTAATTGGTATTAGAAATTTAATTGGGTGATTATTTTCTTCTATATTTTGCTTGTGAATTATTGAGGAATTGTTTGACAATTAACATTACTTCTTAAGGGTTACTTGCATGTTCAAATTTAATACTTTCAATAACATATTTACCATGCATGCTAAGTATTTGTGAAAAAGCCCGTATGGCATTGTGCATTTTTAAATTATTCTATTCTTCTACTCAAATGCCTGTTTTTCACAAAACCCCTTTCTTCTACCATCGATCCCGACCTAAGAGCATATTGGCTTCAGCACTTACCTTGGAGGCTCGAGTATGGGCATAGATTATGTCACATTACATCTTTTCGAGCACTCACGAGTCGTCCTTCACTGCAGACATGGCTGTTCTCCTCTGGTGTATCCTTACAGACCAGCCCCTCAACTTACCAAGAGACATCCGGCATGCCATGGGACACGTACAAATTGCGGGCAACTTATCTTTTCCTGCCTTGGTTTTAGATCTAGTCTCAGCAGCCAGAGTCTCCTACAGAGCTGGGGACACCAAGGATATGATTCCACGGGATGATCAGTACTTTCCTAAAGGGAAGTACATTAGACCTCCAACAGCCACTACCAGCCGGCCTGCAGACCCGGACAGAGATATCCCTTCTCCTTCCACACCACAAGCACCTTCAACAAACTAACTGCTCCATCAGATACTTGAGAGGTTGGACTGGCAAGACCGAAAGGCAAATCTAAGAGAGCGCCGTAACCAGCGCTGATTCACATACCTCAAGGAGCTACTTGTTGGTAACCACCCACCTGACAAAGACCCAGACACCCTGGACTCCACCTCATTTACCAGCACAGGAAGCCATGACGGTTCCAATTATGGAGATACTACTACCAGCCCCCCTATGTTCCTGACTGATGGCACCGGGGACGGTGCCAAGATTTAAGTGTCGGGAGGTCGGTCAGTACCTGACTTCCGGAAGTAATTTCTCTTTCTTAACATCAATAGGATATTTATTTATTTTTCTTTTGTTAGGATAGGAAAAATTGCAAAGTAATAGTTATTTGCATGCATGTTCTATTTGGTTGAAAAAAATAATAAGTTTCTTTTTAAGACCCTATTTTTGAAAAATTTCACTAATTTAAATCAAAACTTTTATGTTAAACTTGTTGGAAGTTGTATTTG
Organism: Arachis ipaensis; assembly: GCF_059453495.1. Lineage (NCBI taxonomy): Eukaryota > Viridiplantae > Streptophyta > Magnoliopsida > Fabales > Fabaceae > Arachis > Arachis ipaensis. Next base: position 55,053,847 of record NC_142443.1, read on the forward strand.
GAACATGGTTTAAAAGCTAGAACACACAACATGTGAGACTTGAGCTTAATTACATGGTTACACTATTTAACCATAATATTTTATTCTTGTGTGTTTTTCTTCTCTATGATTGTAATCTTTATTTTGTTCCATCCTATATGTCCAATGTTTAATGTGTTATATGCATGCATATGATTGAGGCCATTATTTGTTATTAGCTCACTTATCCCAAATAGCATACCCTTTCACTTACCTTTATTAGCCACTTTGAGCCTAATAATCCCCATTTGTTCTATATTTTGCCACATCACTAGCCTTAAGCGAAAAAACAATTAATTATTGCAATTGAATCTTTGGTTAGCTTAAGATAGAGATTGTGTGTCAATTGAGTGTGGGAAAACTGTGGGAACTTGGGTTGATGAAAGTTGGTATGCGAAATTGTTACTCTGAGGTTGTAAAATTTGTTGTTCATTCTCTCCCTGGCAATGGCGCCAATAACTGGTGCACCATACCATGGTCCAAACATAACTTCACAACTTTGCACAACTAACCAGCAAGTGCACTGGGTCGTCCAAGTAATAAACCTTACGTGAGTAAGGGTCGATCCCACGGAAATTGTTGGCTTGAAGCAAGCTATGGTCACCTTGTAAATCTCAGTCAGGCTGATATCAAATGGTTATGGAGTTTTCGAATAATAATAATAAATAAACAGAAAATAAAGATAGAAATACTTATGTAATTTATTGGTGAGAATTTCAGATAAGTGTATAGAGATGCTTTCGTTCCTCTGAACCTCTGCTTTCCTGCTGTCTTCATCCAATCCTTCCTACTCCTTTCCATGGCAAGCTTTATGTAAGGGCATCACCGTTGTCAATGGCTACAACCCATCCTCTCCGTGAAAATGGTCCAAATGCTCTGTCACGGCATGGCTAATCATCTGGAGGTTTTCGATCATACTGGAATAGGATTTACTATCCTTTTGCGTCTGTCACTATGCCCAGCACTCGTGAGTTTGAAGTTCGTCACAACCATCCCTTCCCAGATCCTACTCGGAATACCACAGACAATGTTTAGACTTTCCGGATCTCAGGAATGGCCATCCATGGGTTCTAACTTATACCACGAAGACACTTAATAACTCAGACTCGGTCTCCTGTATTAGATATCCAAGAGATATTCATTCTAGCTTGTTTGTATGTAGAACAGAAGTGTTTGTCAGGCACGCGTTCATAAGTGAGAATGATGATGAGCGTCACATAATCATCACATTCATCATGTTCTTGGGTGCGAATGGATATCTTAGAAGCGGAATAAATTGAACTTTGCATTAAATCATGAGGAAAAGCAGAGCTCCACACCTTAATCTATGGAGTGTAGAAACTCTACCGTTGAAAAATACATAAGTGAAAAGTCCAATTTATACTAAACTAGCTACTAGGGTTCAGGCATGGCCGAGAGGCCAGCCCCCAAAACGTGATCACTGGATCAAAAATACAATCAAGGATGTCTAATACAATAGTAAAAAGTCCAATTTATACTAAACTAGCTACTAGGGTTTACAGAAGTAAGTAATTGATGCATAAATCCACTTCCGGGACCCACTTGGTGTGTGCTTGGGCTGAGCTTTAATGTTGCACGTGTAGAGGCTTCATCTGGAGTTGAATGCCAAGTTGTAACGTGTTTTTTGCGTTCAACTCTGGTTCGTGACGTGTTTTTGGCGTTTAACTCCAGACTGCAGTGTAGAACTGGCGTTCAACGCCCTTTTGCGTCATCTAAACTAGGAAAAAGTATGGATTATTATATATTGCTAGAAAGCCCTGGATGTCTACTTTCCAACGCAATTGGAAGCGCGCCATTTTGAATTCTGTAGCTCCAGAAAATCCACTTTGAGTGCAGGGAGGTCAGAATCCAACAGCATCAGCAGTCCTTCTTCAACCTATGAATATGATTTTTGCTCAAGTCCCTCAATTTCAGCCAGAAAATACCTGAAATTATAGAAAAACACACAAACTCATAGTAAAGTCCAAAAATGTGAATTTAACATAAAAACTAATGAAAACATCCCTAAAAGTAACTAGATTTTACTAAAAACATACTAAAAACAATGCCAAAAAGCGTATAAATTATCCGCTCATCACAACACCAAACTTAAATTGTTGCTTGTCCCCAACCAACTGAAAATTAAATAGGATAAAAAGAAGAGAATATACTATAAATTCCAAACTATCAATGAAACATAACTTCAATCAGATGAGCGGGACTTGTAGCTTTTTGCCTCTTGAATAGTTTTGGCATCTCACTTTATCCATTGAAGTTCAGAATGATTTGCATCTATAGGAACTCAGAGTTCAGATAGTGTTATTGATTCTCCTAGTTTAGTATGTTGATTCTTGAACACAGCTACTTTATGAGTCTTGGCCGCGGCCCTAAGCACTTTGTTTTCCAGTATTACCACCGGATACATAAATGCCACAGACACATAATTGGGTGAACCTTTTCAGATTGTGACTCAGCTTTGCTAAAGTCCCCAATTAGAGGTGTCCAGGGTTCTTAAGCACACTCTGTTTTTGCTTTGGACCTTGACTTTAACCGCTCAGTCTCAAGTTTTCACTTGACACCTTCACGCCACAAGCACATGGTTAGGGACAGCTTAGTTTAGCCGCTTAGGCCAGGATTTTATTCCTTTAGGCCCTCCTATCCACTGATGCTCAAAGCCTTGGGATCCTTTTTATTTACCCTTGTCTTTTGGTTTTAAGGGTTATTGGCTCTTTTTTTTTTTTGCTCTTGCCTTTTGGTTTTAAGAGCTTTTGGCTTTTTCTGCTTGCTTCTTTTTTTTTTCTATTTTTTTTGCTATTTTTTTCTGTAAGCTTTTTTATTCACTGCTTTTTCTTGCTTCAAGAATCATTTTTATGATTTTTTAGATTATCAAATAACATGTCTCCTTGTCATCATTCTTTCAAGAGCCAACATATTTAACATTCATAAACAACAACTTCAAAAGACATATGCACTGTTCAAGCATTCATTCAGAAAACAAGAAGTATTGTCACCACATCAATATAATTAAACTAAGTTCAAGGATAAATTCAAAATTCATGTACTTCTTGTTCTTTTGAATTAAAACATTTTTCATTTAAGAGAGGTGATGGATTCATATTCACTACTTTAAGGCATAGACACTTAAATACTAATGATCATGTAATGAAGACACAAACATGGATAAACATTTAACATAGAAAACGAAAAACAGAGAATGTACGAACAAGGAATGAGTCCACCTTAGTGATGGTGGCGTTTCCTTCTTGAGGAACCAATGATGTCCTTGAGCTCTTCTATGTCTCTTCCTTGTCTTTGTTGCTCCTCCCTCATTGCTTTTTGATCTTCTCTAATTTCATGAAGGATGATGGAGTGCTCTTGATGATGGTGGCGTTTCCTTCTTGAGGAACCAATGATGTCCTTGAGCTCTTCTATGTCTCTTCCTTGTCTTTGTTGCTCCTCCCTCATTGCTTTTTGATCTTCTCTAATTTCATGAAGGATGATGGAGTGCTCTTGATGTTCCACCCTTAATTGTCCCATGTTGGAACTTAATTCTCCTAGGGAGGTGTTGATTTGCTCCCAATAGTTCTGTGGAGGAAGATGCATTTGAGGCATCTCCGGGATCTCATGGTGATGAGCTTCATGCGTCTCTTGAGATCCATGAATGGGCTCTCTTGCTTGCTCCATCCTTTTTTTAGTGATGGGCTTCTCTTCCTCAATGGGAATGTCTCCTTCTATGAAAGCTCCAACTGAGTAACATAGATGGCAAATAAGATGAGGAAAAGCTAGCCTTGCCCAAGGAGAGGGCTTTTCGGCTATTTTGTAGAGTTCAAGGGAGATGACTTCATGAACTTCTACTTCCTCTCCAATCATGATGCTATGGATCATGATGGCCCGATCCACAGTAACTTCAGATCGGTTGCTAGTGGGGATGATGGAGCGTTGGATGAACTCTAACCATCCTCTAGCTACAGGCTTGAGGTCCAGTCTTCTTAGTTGAACCGGCTTGCCTTTGGAGTCAATCTTCCATGGAGCTCCTTCCACACATATGTCCATGAGGACTTGGTCCAACCTTTGATTAAAGTTGACCCTTCTAGTGTAGGGGCGTGCATCTTCTTGCATCATAGGCAAGTTGAACGCCAACCTCACATTTTCCAGACTAAAATCTAAGTATTTCCCCCAAACCATTGTAATATAATTCTTTGGATTCGGGTTCTTACTTTGATCATGGTTCTTAGTGATCCATGCATTGGCATAGAACTCTTGAACCATTAGGATGCCGACTTGTTGGATGGGGTTTGTTAGAACTTCCCAACCTCTTCTTTGGATTTCATGTCGGATTTCCGGATACTCATTTCTCTTGAGCTTGAAAGGGACCTCGGGTATCACCTTCTTCTTGGCCACAACATCATAGAAGTGGTCTTGATGAGCTTTGGAGATGAATCTTTCCATCTCCCTTGACTCGGAGGTGGAAGCTTTTGTCTTCCCTTTCCCTTTTCTAGAGGATTCTCCAGTCTTGGGTGCCATCAATGGTAATGGAAGAACAAAAAGCTTATGCTTTTACCACACCAAACTTAGAATATTGCTCGCCCTCGAGCAAGAGAAGAAAGAATAGATGAAGAAGAAGAAGAAATATGGATGAGAGGAGGGAGAGGTGTGTTCGGCCAAGAAGGGGAAGAGAGGGTTGTGTTGTGTGAAAATGAAGAAGAATGGAGGGATTTATATAGGGAAGGGAGGGGGGTAAGGTTCGGCCATAAGGGTGGGTTTTGGATGGGAAATTGATTTTGAATTTTAAAGGTAGGTGGGGTTTATGGGGAAGAGTGGATAGATGTGAGTGGTGAAGTAGTGATAGGGAAGAGAGATTGAGGTGATTGGTGAAGAGTTTTGGGGAAGAGTGTTTATTGGGAAGAGAGGATGAACATTGAGAAGAGGGAAGAGAGTGAGTGGTGGTAGGTGGGGATCCTGTGGGGTCCACAGATGCTGAGTTGATCCTGTAGGGTCCACAGATCCTGAGGTGTCAAGGATTTGCATCCCTGCACCCATTAGGCATGTAAAATGCCTTTGCAGGCAATTCTGGCGTTTAAACGCCGAATTGATGCTTGTTCTGGGCGTTCAGCGCCCAGATGCAGCATATTTCTGGCGTTGAATGCCAGTTCCATGCTTGTTTCTGGCGTTCAGTGCCAGCTTTCCTCACTGTGAATTTCTGGCATCTGAACGCCAGGATGCTGCTTGTTTCTGGCGTTCAACGCCAGATCCATGCTCTGTTCTGGTGTTGAACGCCAGACAGATGTTCCTTACTGGCGTTTGAACGCTAGTGAACTCCTCCTCCAGGGTGTGATTTTTCTTCTGCTATTTTTTTTATTCTATTTTTGATTTTTCTATTTATTTTGTGACTCCACATGATCATGAACCTAATAAAACATGAAAGAACAATAGAAATAAATTAACATTAGATAAATAAAAATTGGGTTGCCTCTCAACAAGCGCTTCTTTAATGTCAATAGCTTGACAGTGGGCTCTCATGGAGCCTCACTGATGTTCAGAGCATTGTTGAGACTCCCCAACACCAAACTTAGAGTTTGGATATGGGAGTTCAACACCAAACTTAGAGTTTGGTTGTGGCCTCCCAACACCAAACTTAGAGTTTGACTGTGGGGGCTCTGGTTGACTCTGCAGTGGGAGAAGCTTACTGTGCCTCTTTTCCATGTTTACAGAAGGATGTCCTTGAGTTTTAAACTCAAGGGAGTCCCCATTCAATTGAAGGACTAGTTCACCTCTGTTAACATCAATCACAGCTCTTGCTGTGGCTAGGAAGGGTCTTCCAAGGATGATGGATTCATCCTCATCCTTCCCAGTATCTAGGATTATGAAATCAGCAGGGATGTAAAGGCCTTCAACCTTTACTAATATGTCCTCTACTTATCCATAAGCCTATTTTCTGGAATTGTCTGCCATCTCTAATGAGATTTTAGTAGCTTGCACCTCAAAGATTCCTAGTTTCTCCATTACAGAGAGTGGCATGAGGTTTATCCCTGACCCAAGGTCACATAGAGCCTTTTCAAAGGTCATGGTGCCTATGGTACAAGGTATTAGGAACTTTCTAGGATCCTATTTCTTCTGAGGCAATCTCAGTTGATCCAATGCATTTAGTTCATTGGTGAACAGGAGAGGTTCATCTCCCCAAGTCTCATTACCAAATAAATTGGCATTCAGCTTCATGATTACACCAAGGAACTTGGCAACTTGTTCGTCAGTGACATCCTCATTCTCTTCAGAAGAAGAATACTCATCAGAACTCATGAATGGCATAAGGAGGTTCAATGGAATCTCTATGGTCTCTAGATGAGTCTTAGATTCCTTTGGTTCCTCAGAGGGAAACTCCTTATTAATCACTGGACGTCCCAGGAGGTCTTCCTCCTTGGGATTCACGTCCTTTTCCTCTCTTGTGGGTTCGGCCATGATGGTCAATTCAATGGCCTTGCACTCTCCTTTTGGATTTTCTTCTGTATTGCTTGGGAGAGTACTGGGAGGGATTTCAGTGATCCTTTTACTCAGCTGGCCCACTTGTGCTTCCAAATTTCTAATGGAGGACCTTGTTTCATTCATGAAACTCACAGTGGCCTTAGATAGATCAGAGACTAAATTTGCTAAGCTAGATGGATTCTGCTCAGAATTCTCTATCTGTTGCTGAGTGGATGATGGAAAAGGCTTGCTATTGCTAAACCTGTTTCTTCCACCATTATTAAAGCCTTGTTGAGGCTTTTGTTGATCCTTCCATGAGAGATTTGGATGATTTCTCCATGAGGGGTTATAGGTGTTTCCATATGGTTTACCCATGTAATTCACCTCTGCTATTGCAGGGTTCTCAGGATCATAAGCTTCTTCTTCAGAAGATGCCTCTTGAGTACTGTTGGATGCAGCTTGCATTCCATTCAGACTCTGAGAAATCATATTGACTTGCTGAGTCAATATTTTATTCTGAGCCAATATGGCATTCAGAGTATCAATTTCAAGAACTCTCTTCTTCTGAGGCGTCCCATTACTCACAGGATTCCTCTCAGAAGTGTACATGAACTGGTTATTAGCAACCATGTCAATGAGTTCTTGAGCTTCTGCAGGCGTTTTCTTTAGGTGAATGGATCCACCTGTAGAGGTATCCAATGACATCTTAGCTAATTCAGACAGACCATCATAGAATATATCCAAGATGGTCCATTCTGAAAGCATGTCAGAAGGATACTTTTTGGTCAGTTGCTTGTATCTCTCCCAAGCTTCATAGAGGGATTCACCTTCTTTCTGTCTGAAGGTTTGAACATCCACTCTAAGCTTGCTCAGCTTTTGAGGAGGAAAGAACTTGGCTAAGAAAGCCGTGACCAGCTTATCCCAAGAGTTCAGGCTATCTTTGGGTTGAGAGTCCAACCACACTCTAGCTTTATCTCTTACAGCAAAAGGGAAAAGCATGAGCCTGTAGACTTCAAGATCTACTCCATTAGTCTTAACAGTATCACAGATCTGCAAAAATTCAGTTAAGAACTGAAAAGGATCTTCAGATGGAAGTCCATGAAACTTTGCAGTTCTGCTGCATCAGAGAAACTAATTGAGGTTTTAGCTCAAATTGTTTGCTCCAATGGTGGGGATGGAGATGCTTCTTCCATGTAAATTGGAATTAGGTGCAGTAAAGTCACCAAGCATCCTCCTTGCATTATTATTATTTTCGGCTGCCATCTCCTCTTCCTGTTTGAAAATTTCTGTAAGGTTATCTCTGGATTGTTGTATTTTAGCTTCTCTTAGTTTTCTCTTCAGAGTCCTTTCAGGTTCAGGGTCTGCTTCAACAAGAATGTTCTTATCCTTGGTCCTGCTCATATGAAAAAGAGGGAACAGAAAAATAATAATAATAGAGATCCTTTTTGCCCAAGTATAGAGGTTCCCTTATGTGAGTAGAAGAAAAGAAGAAGAGAAAATCTGAACTCAGAGAGAGAGAGAGGGTTCGGATTTTTGGTGAGTGAGGGAGAGATGTTAGTAGATGAATAAATAAATAGAAGGAGGTGAGAGAGAAAGAGGATTTTCGAAAATAATTTTTGAAAAAGAGTTAGTGATTTTCGAAAATAGTTTTTGAAAAAGGTTTGTAATTTTCAAAAATTAAAATAAAAAATTAAAATAATTAGTTAATTAAGAAGAAATTTTGAAAAAGAGGGAAGATATTTTCAAAAATTAGAGAGAGAGAGTTAGTTAGGTGGTTTTGAAAAAAGATAAGAAACAAACAAAAAGTCAATTAGTTAGTTGAAAAAGATTTGAAAATCAATTTTGAAAAGATAAGAAGTTAAGAAGTTAGGAAAGATATTTGAAAAAGATAAGATAAGAAGATATTTTTGAAAAGATATGATTGAAATTAGTTTTGAAAAAGATTTGATTTTTAAAATCACAATTAATGACTTGATTCACAAGAAATCACAAGATATGATTCTAGAACTTAAAGTTTGAATCTTTCTTAACAAGAAGTAACAAACTTGAAATTTTTGAATCAAAACATTAATTGATGATGTGATTTTCGAAAATTATGATATAAAAGTAAGAAAAAGATTTTTGAAAAATATTTTTAAAATTTTCAAAAATAAATAAGAAAAATGAAAAAGATTTGAATTTTGAAAAAGATTTTGAAAAAGATAAGATTTTTAAATTGAAAATTTGACTTGACTCATAAGAAACAACTAAATTTTAAAAAGTTTTGAAAAAGTCAACTCAAATTTTCGAATTTATGAGAGAAAAAAGGAAAGATATTTTTTTTATTTTTGAATTTTTAATAATGAGAGAGAAAAACATGAAAATGATGCAATGCATGAGAATTTATGGATCAAAACAATGAATGCATGCAAGAATGCTATGAATGTGAAGATGAACACCAAGAACACTTTGAAGATCATGATGAACATCAAGAACATATTTTTGAAAAATTTTTTTATGCAAAGAAAACATGCAAGACACCAAACTTAGAAATCTTTCATGTTCAGACAGTATGAATGCAAAAATGCACATGAAAAACAAAAAAATATGCAAAACAAGAAAACATCAAGATCAAACAAGAAGACTTACCAAGAACAACTTGAAGATCATGAAGAACACTATGAATGCAAGATTTTTTTTCGAAAAATGCAAGATGAACATGCAATTGACACCAAACTTAAAATCTGACTCAAGACTCAAATAAGAAACACAAAATATTTTTTTGATTTTTATGATTTTAAAAATTTTTTTGAATTTTTCGAAAATTATATGAAAAAGAAAAAATAAGGATTCCAAAATTTTTAATATGAATTCCAGGAATCTTGTGCTTTTTAGTCTAAAGCTCCAATCTGAGGGTTAGACATGGCTTAATAGCCAGTCAAGCTTTAGCATGTAAATCAGGTGGATCTGGAACAGCAGCAGGTGGATTAGCAACAACTAGCTTGCTCTTCATAATGTTGGGTTGGAAGCCCCAGTCCAAATAAATTTAGACATGGCTTTACAGCCAGCCAGGCTTCAACATGCTTCATGAAACTCTAGAATTCATTCTTAAAAATTTTGAATAATTTTCGAAAACAGATGAGAAAAATTTTTGAAAGATTTTTTGAAAAATTTTTGGAAATAAAACAAAAAGAAAATTACCTAATCTGAGCAACAAAATGAACCGTCAGTTGTCCAAACTCGAACAATCCCCGGCAACGGCACCAAAAACTTGGTATGCGAAATTGTTACTCTAAGGTTGTAAAATTTGTTGTTCATTCTCTCCCTGGCAATGGCGCCAATAACTGGTGCACCATACCATGGTCCAAACATAACTTCACAACTTCGCACAACTAACCAGCAAGTGCACTGGGTCGTCCAAGTAATAAACCTTACGTGAGTAAGGGTCGATCCCACGGAGATTGTCGGCTTGAAGCAAGCTATGGTCACCTTGTAAATCTCAGTCAGGTTGATATCAAATGGTTACGGAGTTTTTGAATAATAATAATAAATAAACAGAAAATAAAGAGAGAAATACTTATGTAATTCATTGGTGAGAATTTCAGATAAGTGTATAGAGATGCTTTCGTTCCTCTGAACCTCTACTTTCCTGCTGTCTTCATCCAATCCTTCCTACTCCTTTCCATGGCAAGCTTAATGTAAGGGCATCATCGTTGTCAATGGCTACATCCCATCCTCTCTGTGAAAATGGTCCAAATGCTCTATCACGGCATGGCTAATCATCTGGAGGTTCTCGATCATACTGGAATAGGATTTACTATCCTTTTGCGTCCGTCACAACGCCCAGCACTCGCGACTTTGAAGTTCATCATAGCCATCCCTTCCCAGATCCTACTCGGAATACCACAGACAAGGTTTAGACTTTCCGGATCTCAGGAATGGCCATCCATGGGTTCTAACTTATACCACGAAGACACTTAATAACTCGGACTCGGTCCCCTGTATTAGATATCCAAGAGATATTCATTCTAGCTTGTTTGCATGTAGAACAGAAGTGTTTGTCAGGCACGCGTTCATAAGTGAGAATGATGATGAGCATCACATAATCATTACATTCATCATGTTCTTGGGTGCGAATGGATATCTTAGAAGCGGAATAAGTTGAATTGAATAGAAAACAGTAGTACTTTGCATTAAATCATGAGGAACAACAGAGCTCCACACCTTAATCTATGGAGTGTAGAAACTCTACCGTTGAAAAATACATAAGTGAAAGGTTCAGGCATGGCCGAGAGGCCAGCCCCCAAAACGTGATCACTGGATCAAAAATACAATCCGGGATGTCTAATACAATAGTAAAAAGTCCTATTTATAATAAACTAGCTACTATGGTTTACAGAAGTAATTGATGCATAAATCCACTTCTGGGGCCCACTTGGTGTGTGCTTGGGCTGAGATTTAATGTTGCAGGTGTAGAGGCTTCTTCTGGAGTTGAACGCCAAGTTGTAACATGTTTTTGGCGTTCAACTCTGGTTCGTGACGTGTTTCTG